>NW_016157208.1:107698-137107 GCF_001687245.7 Rhagoletis zephyria
GGTTATTGTACTTGCCACGTGTAAGCAAAACGTTGAAAATTATTGAAATCGGACTAAAATAACGGCCGATTCTCATATAACGGTAAATTTAAGAAATGCTTGAAACTTCAATATTTCGAAATTGAAGGACGCTAATTTACTCAAAATTGATACACCTCGGCTTACCATCTAGCGGAAGGTTTCGGAAGGGTGAAAAAACATATATTTAATACTTGCGCCGGGTATTTAATGTTCGGCTCCGCCCAAACTTAGACTTTCTTACTTGTTTATAACTAATATCTCTGTTTGAAAAATTGTCTTTCCCGAAATCTGCGCGCCTAACGGAATTGATCGTTCCCAACTATAATTATCTAACATCTGCAAGACTATTTTTTGTTAATGCTATTCGCACCTGGAACTCGATTCCATCTCATATTCGTAATAGTTTGAACATAAGCAACTTTGAGAGTGTTTTGTATTATTATTTTCGTTAAAATGCTATTTCATATCCAAAGTTACACCCTTTCCTCTGAGGCTCTAGTTAGGTATAGGGTAATCAATACATTATTCTTATGTTTTTCCTTATGCTCCACCTGTGATTCTCTATAGAGTTTTGTAAGTTTTTGTTGTTCCTGTTTTTGACTTATATATTACTTAATTTTAAACATTAACATATTGTAATTCTTTATTATAAGTTACAGTTGTACTATAAAAGATCATTGGGATCTTATTGTGCTAATGTTATATTTTATAATAAATGAAATGAAATGAAATGAAAATGAAAATGTGAGGACAATTAAACACACTTACGTATGAAAAATAATAATTTGTATTCTTTATTAATGATTTAAAATGCACACATGCATTCTCTTTTAATGGATTAGGTTGTCCAATTTAGTCCAATGAACGAACTGTTCAATTAAAAATTGATTCCCCGGTTAATTGAACTAAAAATTGTGCAATTTTTGAAGTGCAATTAGCGGGGTATAATGTATTTACAATGACTAATGTTAAAATTTTAAAATCAGAACTTATCAAGACTAATTCTATCAGGAAAAATTTTAAGGTTTTCATGAAAACGTACTAAAAAATGATAACAAATTTAACAAGCTTTACTAGCGTAAAAAGAAATTTGAGATTGGCCAGCTCGAATAACCTTTAGTATCGATACTTTTACTTGGAAGTATTTTTTCTTCTTCACATGGCATTTCCAATTGGCGTCAGTTAGCACAGAAGAGAAATGACTGGCGTGCCGTTTTGGACTCGGCTAAAATCGCTTATACCATGTTCTGACCGACATCGAAAACATGTTTTCGTTGCTAAAACTGGTTTGGATCTAAAACTTGTGTTTTCGTCCATGTAAAATCTGTCAAACGAAAGCCAGTTTTCGCTGAAAACTACTTGAAAACTCACGTTCCACTCATTCCAATCGGTGTCTTCACTTGTTTTTTTTTCGATTATTTATCGAAGTGGAAGTCATATTTTCTCATCTTTGATGCGCCATTTCGGATTTATTATTATTTGTTTGGCCTAAGTAAAATAAGAATGAAATTAAGAGGTTGTAAATGAAAAGAAAATGAAGAAAAAGTAGTTTGGTTTTCTTTTTGTGTAGCAAAACTGTAAACGAAAGATGTAAGAAATGTCAACGAAAAAACTAAGAGCCGGTGTGAACAGCCTTCAGCCCACAATCCCAAAACTCGTTTTCAAAGTGTTTTCGTTGTCGGTCAGAACACGTTATTAGGTGGTTACAGCGCCAATAAAGAAGAAGAAGAGTGTCAAAATCTTTCTTCTCGCTCTGATTACTTCACCTGGTATAATTCCGCCATGACATGGAACAAACTAAAGTCGCCGTTCCTGTTCGCAGCATATAACACAGAGAATATTGTTTTGAGTTTTATCTTCAGCTAAAATTTCTCCATTATCATCACTTACTTCACTATATCTGAACTATGGATTTCGTATACGAAGACGAAGCGAACATGTGGTACGAAATAGTGATGTAAAAATATGTAAAATTTTATCTACTCTCAGACTTCTAAATTTGAACGTATACAAACAGGTGGGATGGATGGCGCACTAACCAGGTGAAGTCATAGAACAGCTTTCTCGCTTTATTTTCTGCTGTCTTATAGTCACATTTTATAGGCAAATTTTCAAATAAGGTATTGTCAAAATCTTTCTTCTAACTCTAATATTACTTGACCTGCCATAATTGCACCATGGCACATTAGGTCAAATGATACATTTGGCTGTGCGAAAGTCCAATTTCGTAAAGGCAGTTTTACATTATTTTTTGTTGCCATTCTGTAGAGAATAGTCCAAAATAACAGAAACTTCACTTAGTGTTTGTAAAATAAAAAAACACCGTTATACAGCAATAAGCCAAAGTTACACTTTCAAAACGTGATTGATACGTTGTTTGCGCAACCGGTTTATTTTGTAAATTTCAAGTGCATGGTTTTTGTAAAGTTCGAATAACTAAAGGAAAATTTTAAATGGGAAACAAAACTATATCTAAGAGAGAACCTACGTCCCAATTTAAAAAAGTGACTTTTTATCATTTGTCTGCAAAAAACTGACTTATTTGCATAACCTCAAAAATTTTCTGATTTATATCCATTTATGATTTTATGTAAGCTTTAACAATTTGGTTAACTTTCGGCAAACAAAATGGAATCGGAAATGGATAAACTAAGATGTAATGAGTTCAATTTATTTTACTTAACTTGCCGTTTTTAGCCGTTTTCAAGAAAAACGGTTTTTTCTGGGCTATCATGCTATCACAAAAGGCAAGTTGTTTGAAGTTTGGCTGATTGGATGTTCGAAAAAAGAAAAGCCTTTTTCGGTTGTCAACCATGTTGAAAAAAAGTTTGGTGCTACTGATATTTGCGAAAGTTCCATGAAACTCTTAGAAGAAAAAACGCGTATTTTTTGCAATTATTTATCAAATAAATATGAAAATTATGGGAAACAATTTGGAAGGATGCTAAAATATTTAGATCTGAAAACATAGCGTTTCTTGCTGATGAGGTTCTTTTCGAAATCAAAAAGCCAACTGTATCGACCATCAGCCGGATTCTAACTTTCGCTATCGCTTTTTCCGAAATTTTAGCCATCTCCAACATTTTTTGGGGATAAATAATCCCTTTTAATGGTGATAAGTAGTGAAAATGGAAGTATGTGATAGCAAAAAGAAAAATAGCTGGCTCAATTTGGATTACATTTCATCTCCTGTAGCGTGGACAAGGCTATGTTACAAATACACTAGCGCCTTCGCAAAAAGGCAAATCCTTGAGAATACTCACGGACTGAAATTTCGAATTTTTTTTACTCAAAGTGAATAGAACTTTAAACATTCTTTTAACAAATATGTTTGATAAACATTCGTATTCTTTTCAGGAAGTTACCAGCGATTTTTGGTAAATGTGTCACAAAGCGGCATTTGTAATCTAAATATAAATAGATAATATCGGTGGAGAATTTGAAAATACTGAAACCTCAACTGAAAATGAAGTGGTTTATGAAGACATGTAGTAAATATTTTTCTTTTCTTAATTTAGGGACTTCGATAATGCCATAACTAATCGCTAGAAGAAACCATTTATGTACATATATGTGACCATACTTATTTTATTATTTAACTCATTTTAAAGGGGAGGGGGTGGAGTATGGTAAGAAAATAACTTGTGTCAAAACCAAGCTAATTGGACAATATTTTTGAGTACTACCTAAAACATATACTCATCATTTGAACATACAAAAAAACAGTAAAGTCTGTTTTACGAAAGCCAAGTCTGTTTAACATTTTATTTACTGCCTTTACACTTGTTTTAACGTTTTCCATCTTTTTACATTAAAATAATGCAATATTTTAGCTGCTATTAATTTCGCACAGAAAAAGTAATCATTTGACCTAATGTGCAACGGTGGGGTGCATGCAATAGCACCATACGCAATAATTCCCATTACTTGGAAATTAAAAAGCAGTTCCAGAAGTGAACTGGTGTCATTTTATTATTATTCATTTTTCTAAAGGGGTCAAAATTCCACCAGTGCATAATTGCGAAAGGAAGGGACGCGAGCGCGAACGTCGAACTTTCAAATTTGTATACTTACAAATCCGTCCATTTAACTTGTTCATGTATTACTTTTTACCAAATGTAACTGCAATCTATGTGCACTATTTTGATTTATTTCAAATTTAAAAGTTGGTCTTATTGCTCAACGAGAAATGAAATAAAGCAAATTTGTGTTATTTCACATTCAATTGGGAAACAAAACAAATTTGCGTTATTTCCGTTTGTGTTATTTCACCCCCTGGCAAATCCACCATAGGTTAGGTATTCAAATACGGCATATCTTGGAAAAGACTCGCGAGAATAGGATCGACACAAATCATCTATCATCATCTGATTGTGATAGGGGTACATGATAACTCCATTTGCCCATCCTGCTTTGAAGAGGATGAGACGAAGGAACACTTTTTGTGCTTCTACCACGCATTTCCAAGAATTAGGTATGAGGCATTTGGACCCGATGTGACGAACACCTGAGCTCTTTGACACCCAACAATCTGCTTAAGTTTATTCGTAAATCGTGCAGATTTAAAATAGATTAAAAAGGACATGAAAGTAGTATAATGGACGGCATGAAGTCTGCGTGTTGTTTTCTGCACGCGTTGTTCTGTGCCTGGTTCCGACAAAAAAAACCAAAAATAAAATAAAATAGCAAAGGGAATGAGTCTGGTGGTAAACGCGGACAAGACGAAGTATTTCCTGTCATCAAACAACCAGCACAATCGCGCTTTGGCACCCACGCCACTGTGGACAGATGCATGTAGGCTTTACGTGATTACCTGCCAATAGACTATAATCACGGTGCCCGCATTTAGCAGGACGGATTAATTTTTGCATTAATCACTGCCCTGAACTGCAAGCACTTCAGTACCAATTGGCAGTATGTGGTAGACACACTTGCCACCTTGGTAGGGACGAGGCCTACCTAAACCTCTGACGTTCTCTGGATCACGACATCCGGTTGCAATGCAACTCCCCATTGAACCATTGCTGGTTCTACCCGCATTTAGGTATTAAACCACATCCACCACGATACTCCCCAAATGGGCCGTACCCATGAACAGACCGGAGTAATGCTCGCCGGTGAGATTTGCTCGACTGGCTCAACTCACCGTGACCCACTTAACTGACTCAGCCCACACTAGAACGACTTACACGACTACTACACTCCACATTCATCTCCATTTCAACATGCACACTTTATACCATCATACTCCGTCTTGCTCGTCTCACACGTCTACTCGCCTCGCTCGTGGGCACCCTCCACATTCTCCAGGAGAGGTGACACCACTCGCTCAACTTTCAACCGATCGAGTTGCTCGACACACATTCACCATCTTGCTCCGTCTTGCTCATTTCACACGTCCTACTCGCCTCGCTCGTGGGCACCCTCCACATTCTCCAGGAGAGGTGACACCAACAGATCGAATTGCTCAACTTGCGAACAACTTTTCCAACGGTTTCCAACAGTTTCTACATTTCCTTCGATTTCAACTTTCATCCAACTTATTTTCACCCTTTCCTAGTCGTGTTGCCTTTACGCCAGCCTTGCAAGCCTTTCTTGTGTCGCCAGTTTTGCTCGTCTCGCCGTCGAACTCACTCCGGGGGCATCTGTTCCCCGTGGCACCATTTTAAAGTCTTCGATATGACTTTCGAAAGCCGTAGACTCTTCTGCCAGTTGAGCCTCCACCGACTCAGCACTGGTAGCCTTTAACTGGGGTAGACGGGGTTGTCAATCCCGTACCCTGAAAATACCAAAGCCCCCTGTCTTCCCTCCTGTTTTCTCAACCCGGGCTTGGGACCGTCTAAGGCACAGTTCGCCACTGTGGACAGTTATAATTTCGAAAAAATAGGGGATTTCGTTTATTTGGGAACCAGAATTAGCACCGATAGTAATGTCAGCATCGAAATCCAACGCCAACATGTGCTACTTTGGACTGAGGAGGCAGTTGAGAAGTAAAGTCCTCTCTCGACGTACGAAAACCACTCTATATAAGTCACTCATCATGCCCGTGCTGGTATATGGCGTAGAAGCATGGACAATGACAACATCCGATGAGGCGGTTTTTGGAGTATTCGAGAGAAAGATTTTGCGGGCCATTTACCGCAGTACCGCAGACGATGGAACGGTGAGCCGTATGAGCTTTACAACGCCATGGACAAAATAAAATACAGCGACTCCGCTGGCTTGGCCATGTCGTTCGAATCGACTTCGACACTCCAGCTCTGAAATTATTCAACTCGGAACCCGCTGGTGGTAGCAGAGAAAGAGGGAGGGACCCACTTCGATGGAAAGACCAAGTGAAGAAGGACTTGGCTTCCCTTCGCATTTCTAATCGGCGCCAGTTGGCACAGAAGAGGAGGGACTGACGTTTTGTTGAACTCGGCCAAAATCGCTTAGGCGGTTACAGATCCAAAGAAGAAGAAGCTCTCAGAGAGCAGGGGTGAGAATCGAGTGGCGAATAAATTCACTGTCAGTTGAAATTGCATCATTTCGGCGTTAAGCTTTCCTTGCATTGTTGGGCGCACCTTTTTTTGCTGCACAGAGGCCGTCCGAGTAGATGTTTGGCCCTCGGCGTGTACGTACGTCTAAAACTCTGAAAGCATGCCTTACGCCTATCCCAACATGTTTGATTTGGTTTCTCGTTTCCCGCTGGCGGTGATATCAGCTTTTGTCCTCCCGAGGACAATCCACCCTCCGGTTCCGGATATTCCTGGTGCATGTCCTTAAATCGTAGTCTTAACTTTAAACGCGCGCTATGGTCGTCATCAAAAAGGGGGGTATCATCCGAGGCTTTGCTATATTTCTTCACTGTAAGTGGTTTTTATGTGGCGGATCTCAAACCCAGCTTACAAACCATTGCTGGGACGGGGGTGGTTTCGCAACCAAATTCACGTTTGTAAAGCAAGCCGCTTGCTCCCAGACAGACGCTCCTACTGGTGAACGGAAGCTGCAGACTTCATTGAGCCCTTAGGCCGAATAAGTTCGAGTGGCCCGGAGCTTTCCCTCTTTCTGCTGTGATCCAAGGCTCCCCTGTGATTGATTACTGCGACGCAAGAGTCGGGATTGACTATAACCGTGCAAACGTAACTTCAACCCAGAATGAAGACTATACCCCATTGTACTCCAATGTTGTTGTTTTCATTGAAGTGTGTTTTAAACGACGGGTCCAAAGCACAGGGTACTACCCCTTGCTGGGGGTTTGCCTTCTACCATTGGCTTGTTTCCGAACGGCCGGTCGTTCCCTGGTGATTGAAAATCAAAAAGTTTCCCAACATGTGTGGACTTCCGGTTACGGAACCACACTAGTGTATAATACTGCTTATTGAGTTAAATGTTGATCGAGGCCTCGCAAAGCTGATATCGCTGAGGTCCTCGGTGCATACATATTGGAAAATAAAAATTCACTATGGGCGAACTCGAAAGTTCTGAACACATTGAAAGCGACGAGCTACGGGCCATAGCTTCCAATTTATTATCTTCATTATCTAAACGCTTTGTCGATGACGACATGATTTTTTTGAACGCGGCAGCGACATCATGAGTTTGGCATAAAAGAAGAGGAAGAACCTTATCTGTCGTTGGAAAAATAGAAATAGATCTAATCTGGCCACAACCACAGTCCCCGCGTAGCCCGGTCGTCGCCCAAATAATTATCTACATAAGAGTACGTGTTAAAATAATTTGATAGCTGTGGTCCGTAGCTCATCGTTTCCATTGTGTTCGGGCTATAAACCTTATATTAAGAACTGCGCTTTTGACAGGTGTCTTTTTCACTGCCCCAAATATGTTTCACAAGTGATGTTTGGGAAAAAATAAGTAATAGATTTTTGTAACCAGTCTAGTATATATACTACTATTCCATTCTATTCCTTATCCGCAACAAAAAAATAAAGCTAAAAAAGCGTCACTTTTTTATGATAGATCACTACTGAACTAAAAAATTGGAATCGGTAAATTGATCTTCGTATTTACATATGTAGGTATAATAATGGCATATGTATATTTATATACTACGTATACGTATTTATATACATATGTATATCCACATAAAGATGACTTGTCAACCCACGAAGCGATACAAATACTATTCCACAGACAATGAACTCAATTAAAGCGATCTAATTGCACACAACCGCAGGCTGTAGTAATAATGGCTCGACTGAAATGCAAATGCAGTGCACATATGTATGTACACACGGGTCGTTCTTTTCCAAGTCGTACACCCAATTTGACTTCACATTTTAGTTTCGGCTTAAACTTTTTTAAAAGTTGTATACACTAAATAAGGTTATACTTACTTGTATCGAAAACTCATTATGTTAAAATTATTTTCAGACATATGAAGGTCTTAATTTTCGATAATTTACGATTATTTACCGAACGTATCTATATTCAGAATTCAATATCTTTGGTTGTACTAATCGTATCGTACCCATTTTGGTTTTATTAGACAGGTTCAAATGTTTGCTATGTAAAGGTATTATGTAAAGAAAATCAAAAACAATTGATTTTTTTAAATAACACAGGTTAACAAAAAAAAAAGTGTATGCATATTAAACCAACCCTATATATCCCTATGTTAAAGTGTGTTTGCATTGTTCAACTTTGCATTCAACTTTTGGTTGAATGGCCTTTCAACTAATCGCTTTCAACAAAGTTGGTCGCCAGCCAACATTTAGCCATTCAACTTTTTTTTCGTGCAACCCTGCGTTGAGTTGAACGCAATTGTTGAACGCAAAGTTGAATAATGCAAACACTGCTTTATTCGACATGCTGAATGCGAATACGAGGTCCGTTACCCTCCATCACGTCAGGTTCGTGGCCATTTGAAGGTCAAGTAGGGAAAATTTCATTGAATAAACCTGAAAATTCAATAAATTTCATCGGCATTTGACCTTGGGATGACCTTGAGGAATCAAGGGTTTCAGTGACAACAAAAACAATTTTTTTTTTAAATTTTTATTGAATAAATTGTATGTCCTATTTGACCTTCAAATGACCTCGAAGCTGACATTATGGAGTTAAACGGACCTCGGATTCGGGTTCAGCGAATGTAAAACCTTATGTATATGAATTTTCAGGTTTATTCAATGAATTTTTCCCTACTTGACCTTCAACTGACCACGAACTTGACGTGGTAACGGACTTCGGACTCGCATTCAGCGTATCGAATAACATAGGGTTATATAGGTTTGGTTTAATATGCATAAGCTTTTTTTTTTGTAAACCTGTCAGGGTTGTTGCGAATATTCGCATTCGCAACCGCGGAGCCTCCGCATTAATTTTGCGGATCTTTTGCGAATGCGAGTATTGAAGGGACCGAAAATTACAGTTATTTTTTTTACGAATTAAACTTGACCAAATATTTTTTATTCCGAAATAAAAGTACTTTCCGGATAATAAACAAACCGCTTATCCAAATTAAACAAGTTTGGTATCCAATGAAAGAGGACTTAAATAGCTTTAAAACTGAAATGTCTAAACAAGCAAAGTCACCTATTGAATAATATTTCAATAAAAACTGTTAATTAATTACCATAGAACAAACATTGGGTCAGGTATGTATTTACATGAATTTCTTTAGTATTAAGCTATAAAAAAATATAAATAGAGGTTGTAACCTTCATTCGTTATTTCTGTTTAAAAGCATTTTCTGTCCTCTTTCATATGATACCAAATTTGTTTAATTTGGATAAGCGGTTTCTTTATTATCCGGATAGGACGGTTATTTCGGAATAAAAAATATTAGACCAAATTTAACGCGGAAAAAATAACTGTTATTTTCGGTCCCTAGAATATTGTACAAGTGCACAGACGTATATCTAACCAGTCACAGAAGAAAATGAGTTACAAAAACTAAAATCGAAAAACGCTGATGAGCGACAAATTCCGATACAACCAAAAGAATGAGAATGAAGAATTCTTTCGAAAAAACGGTGTTTAAAAAACGATTGTGTCATGATGCTAGATTGTGAAGATGAAAGTCAGGAGGATACATCCGACGTTTGCAGCCCCGATGAAATTCTCAAAAAGTAATTATTGCACCGCAAAAACAATAAATAAATAAAACTGAAATTCCCCTTAACTGGTGCAGTGTCAATCGAAAAGAATTTACAATTTTTCCAATTTTCAAGTTTTTCAAGTTTGTCCCTCGAGCGAGTAGTTATATAGAGGCGCAGGTTTGATTTACGACCCTTCCAAAAGTTTTTATTAAGTACAATGTTCCAATTCCCCTATTCTGCAACTCTTTCGTATTCGGATTTTGCTACGAATCTTAGAAAAAGTATGCTGCAATCCGAATCGTATTTTCGAACTTTCGAAATTCGTAACAATGGCATGCCTAAAAACGAACGAGTAAGCTTTTTTGCGTAATTTTGTACGAAAACAATTCTGTGTCGGAGGCGATGTGTGTTTGGAAGAAATATTGGTGGTGTTCATTTAAACAGATAAATTTGCCTTTCGCATATATGTATATTTTTATCCACTGCTTTATGTAAACGAGCAAAAAAGAATCTTTGTTGCCCCTTATCGAGAAACTTGGGTCCGGTTTAGTTATTTGTACAATGATTTTCGGTTGTTGTGTCCAAACGCATAGCCCGAATCCAAAAACTTTAGCATACACGTGTAAGCAAAGGATTCACATTTTATTTAAGGTAAGTGTTTCAAATTCCCTACCACTAGCTTATCAACAAATTCGGTTTGCAATATGCACTTTTTTGCAAATTTCGACGTGGGTTCTGCGCAAAAATACTGTGGATGGCGTAGCCGGAGTGATATTCACAAGAAATGTTGTATACCTTTGTTATGCGGAAGCCCCTCTTCCCCGCAATACAGAAAGGAGAATTCTACTTATTAAGGGTTATAATCCCTAAAGGCCTGTATGCAGCTCTCAAGAAAAGCAAAAACTCCATATAAAATGACGTACAAGAAATCGCTAAGAAATTTTCTTGAGTCAAATTTTCTTAAGGCAGTACGCAGTTCTTAAGAAATTTACTACGCTTTCTACTACGGTTTTCTAAAGTTTTTTGTGAAAAAAGCGCACAAGGCAACCCGGGTTTGCAACAGAAATATATGCCCGTTCCATTATTTCTTGAGGAAAGAGTGAGGCAACAAGCTGTGAAGTATCAAAAATGTCAAAATTGTGTCCAAGGAACACACGAAATAATGGAAATTTTTTCTTGACCGTTTTCTTGAGAGCTGCATACAGGGCTTAAGCGCGGCCGAAGGCAGAAGCAAGCGCAACAGGTGGTGGACCTAAGAAAATGCATGTTTTCAATGGCTTGGATGAAGCTGTTATTGCATTGACTGGATTGAGAACCAGAGCTTCAGGCATAGGAGTTCTGGCTTGTGGTTCAACAATTCAACCAGAAGCTGACATAGATGCGCCCATGGTTACTATGCCCGACAGCTCAGCATAATTATGTGAATACATTGCCATAGCGTCCGCTTATTCTGCTGCTATAATTGCAAATACATCAGAATCCATAATTTTCCTGAAAATATGTAAAATTAACCAATTCTACAATAAACAAGCACATGATGAGTGTTTTTTTTTAATTCCTTTCCACTTTGTTTTCCTTCATTCAGCTATCTTCGAAAAACAACTGATAGCTGGCAATGCTGCAAGTGTTGCAGCATGTGCAAAATTCGGGTTCTAGAATAAGGGGGTCAGTCTAATCATGAGGTTAGTTTTCCCCGAACCGGTTCACTTTTCACTTTTGGTTTTCTTGTACATATTTACTATGGGCGGAATACAAATTTTCGGGTGATTTTTTTTTTTAGGCAAAACTCAGGATAAGGCAGATTATTAAAAATTGTTAACCCTTCCATTTTTTATTTACCTAAATCACCTAATTTACCCATCCAAATTATTTCTTAAAAATACATGACATCCGCATTCGCATTCGCATCCGCGGATGTTAGCTTTTAAACATCCGCATCCGTGAAATAACCCAAACGCCAATAACGCAAAATTTGCTTTATTTCACTTTTAAATGGGAAATAATACCAAAATCTGAACTTTGCTTTATTTCCAACAAAGGGTGGAAATAAAACAAATATTTCCTTATTTCCCATTGCTTATTTATACTATTTGTAACAAAAACAGTTTACTGGCAGAAGGAAAAGAAACTTTGTTTATTCCAAAAGTACAATTAAACAAAAAATGTGATATAATTCATATGAAGAAAGTAATATTCACAAAATATTTTTACTTATGAAAAGTCTAACAAAATATAGGAAAAGAGTCGTCTTTAATAACGCTTTTGTATGAATTTTATCTGCAGCCTTTTAATATGTTGAAAACATTGCTGGAAAATCTTAAAATGTTTGCATGGAACCATGGCGCAATAAACAGGTGAAGTAATAAAACAGCTTTCTCACTTTATTTTGTGACATTCGACTGCCTTACAGTCAAATTTTATAGGCATATTTTCCACTAAGGTAGAGTCAAAATCTTTCTTCTCACTCTAAAATTACTTCACCTGGTATAATTCCGCCATGGCATGGAACAAACAAAAGTTGCCGTTCCTGTTCGCGGCATATGTATAACACAGAGAATATTGTTTTGAGTTTTATCTTCAATTAAAGTTTTGCATTAGGGCCTGTGCCAATTGATAGAAAAGAGGAAATTTTGACGGATCAAAGTAAAAATTTGACATTTATCGTGGTGAGTACGAACGTCAGAATTTTACCTAGCTCGTGGAGCTAGGTAAAATTTTGTCATTTTATAAACATGTATTCACAAAATATTGCTTGTGAACGTGGAAATGAAAGCTAAGAAGCACAAAAAAAGCGAACGTTATTTACAAGTTATAAATCAAATATAAATTTTAACAATTTCAGGAACACGCAAAAATAGAGCTTTCGCTCTAGCGTTTGTTTGGTTTTTCAACTGTCAAAATTTTACTTTGCATTTGGCACAGCAAAATTCAATTTATTTGTACACCATAGCAAATTTTTTCACCCCGTCTCACCATGGAGAAAAAAGTTACCGATTGGCACAGGCTAGGGTGGCCAGATATTATAGTGACATAATCAGTACAGTTGGGATCAAAAATCAGTACAAAGCCATAAAAATCAGTTAATTTGTAAGCGTATTTTTTATTATTAACAATATAGCAACCAAATAACAGCGCATTAATTTAACAAATAATAACTAATAGACTTTTAAATACATATAGTATTATCAATATAAAATTTCATTACTTTAAAACAAATCAAAGGTATTACGTATGTATGGCTATGTCTCCATTGCGAGATTTAATGAAGATTTAGCCCTCTGACGAGATTTAACGTTAAATCTTTCGAGATTTGTCATATAAAATTAAATCTCGAAAGGCAGTAGATTTAAGTTAAAACTTCGTTA
Organism: Rhagoletis zephyria; assembly: GCF_001687245.7. Lineage (NCBI taxonomy): Eukaryota > Metazoa > Arthropoda > Insecta > Diptera > Tephritidae > Rhagoletis > Rhagoletis zephyria. Next base: position 121,125 of record NW_016157208.1, read on the forward strand.
AATCTTCAATAATATTGATCAATAAATATAATTTGTTAGGTGTGGCATCCACATATTCACATGCCATAAGTCAAATGACATTTGTATTTTCAATATACAGTTGCGGACATTGAAATCCAGCCGATTAAAAAACATGCATTTTCGTATTCTTAGGGCTGTTTTTATATTTTGGTTAGTTTTAAATCCAAATTATTAGTATTTACATAACTTTTGTTTTAATAAATCAAGAATATATTATTTTAAAAACTAAAAATTCAGAAAATATGTTTTATGATAATATAATGCAGAGTCTTATTCGCTTCCTATAAATCTTTTACGCGCTACGACATAAAATTTAGAAAATTCAGAAAATGGTTCTGCTTCGATAACATTGCACAAAAAATGCTCTAGAACTCAATTCGACTCAAGAAATGCATTGGCAGTCATTTTTGCTAGCTAGGTCTTCATGATATGCCAAAGGCCTACGATTGGATTTTCTGCTTATGAAGAAGAGAGTTTATTTCCCCAAACCATTACCGAATTTTAAAAATTTTTCTTTCAGCAAATGTTGCTATTTACCGTTTTGTGTGTATTTCAATGTCCGCAACTGTATTTATAAAAACATACATAATCAAATGTCAAATATTTCAAAATGTGAACGTCAAACATATCTCGTTGTGGCAATGGAGACGGTTAAGATTTAGCAACTAGATTTATTAAATCTTAATAGGTAGATCTTTTAATGGAGACATAGTATATGTACAGCTGTGCTCACGAAAATAGTAGTAAAATGTCTTGACAGGTTTTGAAAATTTTTTCTTTCCTTATATAATTTAAATTTTTTATAAAAATATAGTTAGTTCTATAACAAAAGACATGTGAGTTGAAGTCTAAAACTTTCTATAATATTTATGAAATCGAGAAAATTAAAAAAAAAAAATGTGTAGCCCATTCAGTTTTAGTAGAAGACGAGCTTGAGTCAGAATCTGTTTGCATATTTCAGGCTACGAATTTAAAACTTATTTAGATGGTGTGCTTATTAAATACAACATTCACATTAAAATGTTGACTAAAAGGTATATTACCGAATTATCGCTAAACGAATTTTCGAGTACGAATGAAATTTAATAGTGTTAAATGAGTATATGCAAGTAAAATTACAGGTAGTCGAACATCAAAAATCAAAGTAAAGCTACATATATCATATCCAAGTGTCGGTAGTTTGCACCTTTTCCAAATTTTTAGAACTTACATTGCACCATAGCAGTAGTCATCTTAAGTTTGAAATACTGACAGCCGATTTCTCAGTCGATGTTTAATTATAATCAAAAGATTATCTCTTATTGTCATCGTCCCAGTGTACTTAATATATGATTAACTCACCACCACCTTTCATAAGATTTATTAATGGCGAAACCAGCTTTTCCTGCAAATGCTTTAAAACCTGCGAAATCCTAGGAAACGAAACAATTGCAAGCTGACACCTTTTTAATAATGGTTTAAATTTAATAAATGCTTTCAATCTGCTCACACGTATGAGTTGTCAAAAACCATTGCTTTGAACATGTAAACCTCAAGTAAATGTCAATAACACCAATTTTCAAAAGTATTTATTAAATGTAAAAATCAGTACAAAATCAGTACAAACTCAAAAAATCAGTAGATTTTGCGCACTGATTTCGGGCTCTTAAAAATCAGCACATGTACTGATTGAATCAGCGCATCTGGCCACCCTAGCACAGGCCCTTATCAACACTTTATATATCCGAATTGTGGATTTCCAATTAATATTAGAGCCATTTCAATAATATTAGAGTGGACTCTCTGCCAATGTACACATTCGCATCAGCAAAACATTCGTATCATTTGATGCGAAACAGAATGTGTAAAATGATACGAATCATTCGCATAACGAATGCGAATGCAAATATTCCCAACATCCCTGGTACAGACATATTTGTAATTTGATATCATTATTTTTTAATCTGAAAATCGCATTACATTTATGTACATGTACACTCATTCGTACAAACATAAGTACATATGTATGTATCAGGGAAGCCAACTCGTGGGGAATTCCTCGATTTGCGGGGAATTTCAGTTTGCGTGGGGAATCGGGAAATGGACCGTTTTTTTGTGGGGAATTTAAGACGCTGTGTCATAAGCAGCTATGTACCTATTATTTTAGTTTTTTGTTACTTTTAAATTTAATTTTATAAGTTCATCCTTTAACAAAAACCGTATAAATCTAAGTTACAAACTATGTGCAATATTTAAAAAAAAAAAACAAATCCACGAACTTTCGTTAAAATTTCGAGCTTTATAACTTGATTTTTTAGAAAGATTTTGAGTATGCAGTTTTGTAGCTGGTTCAATTCTAGTATAATAAGGTTTCAAATGGCTAAAAATTACCGTTTATTTTTTTAGAATTTCCTTTGTCGCATTTGGTTTCATATAACGTATAAACACAATTTATTTTTATATAGTAGAAAACCGCTACACCCTCGGTAAAAAATTTCTAAAACCAAAATTTTTAGCCACTTGAAACTTGCACTTCTACACACTAGAATTGTGTGGGCTACAAAACCCCACACTCAACATCTTTCTCGAATCTAAATCTAATCATCTAAAGCTCGAAATTTTTACGAAAGTTCGTTGAATTTGTTTCTTAAATATTGCACAAAGTTTGAAACTTAGATTTATACGGTTTTTGGTTAAGGATGAACTATACTTTTATAAAAAAATTACTCAAATTAAATAACAAAACGAAAAAATAATAATAGTGGTGAAAACTTGTAAAAATTTCGTGCGATTAAAATTTTTTCAACCACTGTATGTATGTTAATATTATATGTACATATTTTCTTCTTTATTTGTTAACTAAATTTATAAATCCTTGGTTTGGTTTATGAATACATAGATAAATTACATTTAAAAATAAAATAAACAGAAAGACCAGTAATATATCAAAATACATATTTTTTCGTAAATAAGGACATATATATGGGTGGGGAATTTTACGAAATTTCGGGCAAAATCGGGGAATTTCATTATCGAAATCGGGGAACTCTCAAAAAAGTGTTGGCTACCCTGATATATATGTACAAGTAAGTCTCAAATATTGGCATCAATTTAAGGGCCCAGCAGAACACATCTGCAGTTGGCACAATGAAGCATTCCACCACTCCACGCTGAGGTCTGATTAGATGCAATGTTTGCATTGCCTAGGCTGGGACCTAATTTGTTATGTCAAAGCAATCAGTCACGGATCAGCGTTGAATGCGAACGAAAGCTTTATTTGTTGATGCTTCTTGAATAAAGTGAATCACAGTGATTTTTTATCCGAGTTTAAATATGTCCAAAACAGGAGAAAATGTGCAACAAGTGGCTCTGATTACAGGCGCCTCTGCTGGCATTGGAGCACAAATTGCAGTGATGCTCGCTAATAAAGGAATAAGCGTTATAGGCTTGGCGCGACGAGCGGAATTAATTAAAGTACGCGTACATTAGTTGATTGGATAAAACTTCTGAAAAATATTTATGCGATTTAACTCCTTTATAGTGCAAATATTTCTTTTTTTGGCGAATAAATTTAAAGTATATATTTTTTGCAAAAGTGGTTACAATTTGTTAAAAAAAAAAAGATTATTTAATTATCATTCCGAAACTCACAAGAACAGCACTGTCATTTAAAAGGTGCTGAACACACATTTGCCGCCTTCCAAAGATATTGAAAAAGAAGCTATCAGACGTAATTTGTTTGATGATTTCATATTTGCATACATGAATACTTAAATACATACATAGGAAGCATATTTTTAACCTTTTTATTTAACATGTATGTTATTTGCTTTTTCATAGGATTTGAACAAACAAGTAACAGGGCATGGCAAAATCCATCCTCACCACTGCGATCTAAGTAGCGAAGAATGCATCTTATCTGCTTTTAAATATGTCCGCGATACTTTTCCGCCGATTACAATACTCGTATGCAACGCTGGCATACTTAAGGCGAATTTTATTGCAGGTAGCAGTACTTTGAATTTCCATTAAATAATTTCTCCTTTTCTTCTTTCTGGTCTTAAAAGAATCTACTGGCAAGGAAATCAAGGAATTATTCGATCTTAATGTGGTGTCCACATCCATTTGTTTACGTGAAGGTCTGAAGTTAATGCGTGCCAATAAAACAAAAGGTCATCTCATTGTTATGAACAGGTGAGATTATCACAATTCATACACTAAAGTAGCTATTAGACGTTACAAATGCAAGTACTTTTGAAAAGTAATTGCAGGAGCAGTAACACCTTGCATCTAAAATGAGTTTCTAAAGCGATTTTCAATTTCCGAGAAGCAAAAATTCGGAAACTACTTTCTTTCTGTTTACCAGCTGTTCGGGCGGGGTGGATTGGGGGCCGGGAATTCCTGTTGAATTCCGCGGCAAACGAGGGTCGAGGTGGTGCGGAATCCCTAAAGTCCTTCGAGGATTGAATTATTTTCCACAAGTAAATCAAATAAAACACTTCACAATTTTCATAATTATATATGTATACATATATTTATGTAAGTGCCGAACGGCCACTTCTTTATTGCATATGGCTCATTCCACGGTGACGGGTGTGACATTTCAACTCACATTTTAAGGCTTAATTCTTAAACTGTAATATAAAATTCTTTAAAACGAGTATTTTCTAATAGGTTTCCGAGATATACACAATGCCTAGAAAAAAAATTCAATAACAATTCAATCCGAACGAGTTATCTGTTTTAGTCAGTATGACGGGTGTGACGAGTACGCAAACCAAATTAACTACTACTTACTTGCATCAGAGTTTTTATGCTAATTATGTATTCTGCTTATGTTTTTAAATAGTTCGCTATATAGTTAAATAAACATTCTCAACATTTACGCCTAAGTTGCTTACCTCTATTGGAAATAATAGATTATATGTACGGTGACCATATTAACCAACGTAAAATAAAGGACATTTTTTTCAAAACGATTTGGGAATACTTACATACATACAACTTGTAATACATATCGTAATTTAAATCAAATATTTATCAGTTAATTATATTATTTAATTGTACAAGTCCTTCTGCTGTAGCGAAAAATGAAGCCAAATCCTTTTCAAGGACTTCGCAATCCCTTGCTACCAAAATGCGCTTATCATAATTCATACTGCGAGACGAAGCCAGCATACAGTGGTTCAAAATTGGAATTTAATGTTCATAATGCACCGGAGCCTTAATTTTACAACCACTTTTTACTAAAAAGCAAAAAAAAAAATATTTTGGTGAACATTTTTTATAACATTTCAAATTTTTTTATCCAAACTGCTACTTTTTCTGCATTTTGCACAAAAAAAAAATTTAATATAATCAAATAAAAATTCAGAAATCAGGCTCAACTGGTCCATTTCAAATATTGTAAGCTTTCATAAAAAAATTAAAATTAATCAAATGAAATGAAAAATGAAGGCTCCAGTGAATTACGAACACTAAATGCCAGTTTTGAACCACAGTGCAGCAGGGGGTTTACTGTACTCTTTCAGTGGAACTGGAAACTCAGCGTACAAGACGATCCTGAGCACAACTTTCCCTGTGCTTTGTAGATTGTACAAAGATAACCGATTAAATAGAAACCCTTAAGTAGGGTGCGAAACAAACTGACGAAGGTTTTCATTATATTTTATAAGGGACATTTTTATTTTTCATATTTTGCGTTTAAAAATTACGTCTGAAAAATGCAGAGCCGATTTAAAGGACAGTTTAAGAAGTAAAAGACAAAAGGTGTCCTTTATTTTGAAAAAAATTGTAAAGGACAGGGGGGTAAAATAAAGGACTATCCTTTAAAATAAAGGAGGGATGGTCACCGTAATTATATGTTCCAAATTCAACTGTGACGGGTGCGACTTGACTTTGTGACGGGTGTGACAAGTTGAGCATGAATACATAAATCTATATCTATATATTAATACCAACCAAAACCAAGAACACCGTTGGAAAGGCATTTTTCCGTAGATGAGCAGAGTTTTTATGGTTTCACAATTGGTTGAAAATTACGGCCAAAACCGTTGTTTAAACATTTTCGAATTGTGTATAGATGTTGCTGCAACATGTTCAATTTGACATGTTTCGCCTGTTGTTTCACTACACATTTGAAATTAAGCTTTGAAATAAAGATAAATATGAAGATGAAGAAATAAATGATAACGATGAAGTAAAAAAAAAGAAGGCAGAAGTGAAGATAAAGACGAAAATGGAGACAATGACAGATACATAAGAATTAGGGTAACTGAAAGGTAAGAACATTTCTTGAATTTATGGAGTGAAACTTCTTTAGCGGCAGTTGGTTGGTTGGAGTAATTGTCAAATTCAAGGGGAATAATGCACATGGAAATGGTTCTCAGCGGTTTAGCGGTTTGAGAATAAAAACAAAAACAAAGATGCCTAGAGGTACAGGCAAAAACGAAGATCAAAGTAAATTTAAACACTTTAAGGTAAAGGTGAAGAGGAATATGCAAAAATAAATATAAATATGAAGAAAAGGATGAGGATGAAGATCGATATAAAACTCGATATTATTATCGATTGAATAATCGATATTGCTTTCGATAAAATAATCGATATTGTTACCGATGCTGTTATTAATTAAATAACTGCTATTGTTATCGATATAATAATCGAAATTGTTATCGATACAATAACGGATATTGTTATCGGTATAATAATCGATTAAATAATTGAAGTTGTTATCGATTTAGTCATTTATATTGTTAACGATATGTACAATAATCGATACTGATGATTGTTATATTTATCGCTGAATTAATCGGTTTTACAATCGTTGTATTTTTCTATATGTGTATGGATATTGTTATCGGTATTTTTATCAACACAGTTATCAACAGGGTTATCGATACACTAATCGGAATATGGAATGTGATCACATTACATGACATCACATCACATTTTATCACATGATATGAAGAGACATCACATGATATTGCATCACATAATATGATATCACATCACACGATATCACGTGACATGACATTATATGATATGACATCACATTATATGGCATGACATCACATGACTTGACATCACATGATATGACATCGTATGACATGAGATGGCATTACATGACGTGGCATCACATGATATGACATCATATGGTATGACATCATATGACATGACATCAGAGGATATGACAACACATGACATGACATCCTATCATATGATGTAAAATCACGTCACATCTTATCACGTCATCACACCTCATCTCATCTATGTAAATAGAAAAAGAAAAGGATATAAGCAAAAATGTTTAAGATAAAGACAAAGATGAAGACCAAGGTAAATTTACCGATTTCAAACCAGAAACACCGTTGGAAAGTAATTTTCTGTAGATGAGGAGAGTTTTTATAGTTTCGAAATTGGTTGAAAATCGTCGTTTAAAAATTTCCATATTTGTTAATGGCTGTTTTTGCAACCTGTTCAATTTAAGCTGTTCCGCCTTTTGTTTTACTTCGTATTTGAAATTAAATATTGAAATAAAGATAAATATGAAGATGATGAAACATGTGCTAACGATGAAGACAAAAAAAAGGCACAAGTGAAGATAAAGACGAAAATCGAGATAAAGGCGAAAATGGAGACAATGAAAAATACGTAAGAATTAGGTTAACAGAGCTGAAATTTTCCGATAGGAATCGAAATAAAATCAGCCATAAAGGTTACTGAAATTTATCGAATCATCGAAGTTTATATTTATCGAAATTTGTCCATGCTTATTAAGTTATCGCAACGTATGGAATTATTCAAACTGATCAATGTTTACTGAGTTGTCGAAATTTATAGACACAGAAACTTAGTTGTCCAAATTTGCGGATAGTTATCGAGCTATACAAACGTGTGGGATTAACGAAATTTGTCAAGTTAAAGAAATGTATCAAGTTATCGATATTTGTTGAATTATCATTATTTATAGATTTAACGAAATTTATCGAGGTGTCGTAATGCATGGAGTTCTCTCAACTTACAGAGTTATCGATAATTATTGATCTACTGAAATTGGTTGGTTCAACGAAGCGAATTTTATGGAATTTTCAAAATATATCGATTTATCGAAATTTCAAGGTTATATAGGCTTATCGATTTATCACTGCTTATCGCATTTAATTGTCTTAACAGAGTGTAACGAGTTATCAAAATGTTTAGATAGTTTTCGGAAAATGTGGAGATGTCAAAAGTAAAAATTTATAAAGGTATCCAAAGTTTTTACATTTTTGAGTTATCTAAATTTATCGAGCCATCGAATTTGACAGTTATCGAAATTGGTTGAGCTAACGAATTTTGTTGAGTTATCGAATTTTAGTGCTCTTGAAATTCATCGAACTATCGATATGTATCAAATCATTGAAATTTATCGATAAACTTGAATGTATCGGGTCAATTCCAAGTCCTGCCGAAGTCCTCCAAAGACCTTCTCAGATAAAAAAAAAAAATGTAGTTACGTTTTAGCAGAAGATTTTCCGGTTAGTTAATTTGTACCGTATAAGTTTTGCTGCGTGTTAAGTTAGAAATCCTCTCCAAGTCGAATTTCGACAGTAACTGGCACTCTAGTATGTATTAATACGCTAACATGAATTTTGTCTCCGTTCGTTTGGTGATTCTACCGAACCGATTTCCAAACCAAGAACACCATTGGAAAGGCATTTTTCTGTAGATGAGCAGAGTTTTTATGGTTTCAAAATTGGTTGAAAATTATGTTTAAACCGTCGTTTAAAAATTTCCGTATTTGTGTATAGATGTTGCTGCAACATGTTCAATTTGACTTGTTTTGCATGTTGTTTCACTTCGCATTTGAAATTAAGCTCTTTAATAAAGATAAATATGAAGATGAGGAAATAAATGGTAACGATGAAGTCAAAAAAAGAAGGCAAAAGTGAAAACTTCTTGACTTTTTGAAGTGAAACTTCTTTAGCGGCAGTTGGTTGGTTGGGAGTAAATTGTAAAATTCAAGGGGAATAATGCACACGGATGCAATGGTTCTTAGCGGTTTAGCGGTTTGAAAATAAAAACAAAAACAAAGATGCCTAGAGATAAAGGCAAAAACGAAGATCAAGGTAAATTTAAACACTTTAAGTTAAAGGTGAAGCGGAATATGCAAAAATAAGGGTAAATATGAAGAGAAGGATGAGGATGATGATCGATATTGTCATCGATGCAAAACTCGATATTTTTATAGATATAAAACTCAATATTGTTATCGATAAAATAATCAATATTCTTATCGATACAGTTATTATATATATATATTATTATAATTGATTTTGTTATCGATTTAGTAGTTGATATTGTTGTCGATATGTATAATAATCGATACTGATGATTGTGATATTTATCGATGAATTAATCGATTTTGCAATCGTTATATTTTTCTATATGTTTATGGATATTTTTATCGAAACAGTTTTCAACAGTGTGTCCATGTTCGATAAGGATTGTGATCACATTACATGACATCACATCATATTACATCACATGATATGATGAGACATAACATAATATCATATCACATCACACGATATCACCTGACATGACATCATATGATATGACATCACATTATATGGCATGACATCACATGATATGACATCGTATGACATGACATGGCATTACATGACGTGGCATCACATGATATGACATCATATGGTATGACATCGTACGACATGACATCACAGGATATGACAGTACATGACATGACATCCTATCACATCACATAAAATCACGTTACATCTTATCACGTCTCATCTACGTGAATAGATAAAGAAAAAGATATGAAAGATAGAAACAAAGATGAAGACCGAGGTAAATTTATCGATTTAAAAACCAAAAACACCGCTGGAAAGGTAATTTTCTGTAGATGAGGAGAGTTGTTATAGTTTTTAAATTGGTTAAAAATCGTCGTTTAAAAATTTCCATGTTTGTGTATGGTTGTTTTTGCAACCTGTTCATGAAGAAACAAGTGATAACGATGAAGACAAAAAAAGAAGGAAAAAGTGAAGATAAAGACGAAAATGGAGATAAAGGCGAAAATTGAGACAATGAGACATACATAAGAATTAGGGTAACTGAATTGAAATTTTCCGATAGGAATCGAAATAAAATATCGAAGTTTATATTATATTATTATTATCGAAATTTATCCATGCTTATTAAGTTATCGCAACGTATTGAATTATTCAAATTGATCAATTACCTTGTTTATACCTACCCAAGAACCGCATTAACAAAAAGCTGATTTGCCTCAACACATATTTCTTTCAAGCATTTATACCTTTGTCGTTATGGCGCACTCGCTAAGACCGTATTCAAAAGTAAGCAAAATTTATTATTTTTATTCGATATTTCTTAAATTATTTATTTGCTCGGTGTAGCGAAATGGGAGCGAACAAGAATTCAAATTTGTTATAATAATAATTCAAATTTAAAACGGGCTGTATAAAGAAAACCAGCTTTTTTTCACTTCGCGTCAAATGAGTGATGTGTTTATACCAGTTTTCTAATCGATGTGAGAAATAAAAAAGCGATTTGAAAACAAATTCGAGTCGTTACACTTTCGAATTTCTGAGCGTATTGAAAGTTGGTTTATGCTTCCGTTTTGAATCACAACGAACTGGGTCAAAGCGCTTTATGTGTTGATATAAACAAGGTAAATGTCTATTGAGTTGTCGAAATTTATAGACACAGAAACTTAGTTGTCGAAATTTAAGGATAGTTATCGAGCTATAAAAACGTATGGGATTATAGAAATGTCAAGTTAAAGAAATATATCAAGTTATCGATATTTATTGAATTATCATNATATAAACAAGGTAAATGTCTATTGAGTTGTCGAAATTTATAGACACAGAAACTTAGTTGTCGAAATTTAAGGATAGTTATCGAGCTATAAAAACGTATGGGATTATAGAAATGTCAAGTTAAAGAAATATATCAAGTTATCGATATTTATTGAATTATCATTATTTATAGACTTGACGAAATTTATCGAGTTGTCGTAATGCATGGAGTTCTTTCAACTTACAGAGTTATCGATAATTATTGATCTTCTGAAAATGGTTGATGCATCGAATCGAAGTTTATGGAATTTTCAAAGTATATCGATTTATCGAAATTTCAAGGTTATATAAGCTTATCCATTTATCACTGCTTATCGAATTTTATCGATATACAGAGTATAACGAGTTTTCAGAATTTTTAGATAGCTTTCAAAAAATTTGGAGCTGTCAAAAATAAAAATTTATAAACGTATCCAAAGAATTTACATTTTTGGCTTATCGAAATTTATCAAGCCCCCGAATTTTACAGTTATCGAAATTGGTCGAGTGGACGAATTTTGTTGAGTTATCGGATTTTAGTGTTTTTGAAATTCATTGAACTATCGATATGTATCAAATCATTGATAAACTGGAATGTATCGGGCCAATTCCAAGTCCTGCCGAAGTTCCAAAGACCTTCTAAGATAAAACAATTTTAGTTACGTTTTAGTTCTGTGGCAGAAGATTTCCCGGTAAGTTAATTTGTACCGTATAAGTTTTGCTACGTGTTAAGTTAAGTTAGAAAACCTCTCCAAGGCTCCTAAAAACTAGAAAAACTGTCAAATTTCGACAGTAACTGGCACTCTAGTACACATTATTAGACAACTAAACTAACTTTGTGTTTCAAACAATCGGATTTTACGAACACATACAAGATTCTGCCACCTAAAGACGGGATAATCCTTGATCGGACTCTTCATCTCCAATGTATGCCTGAGTAATTGTAAAGTACCTTATTGTTAAATAGTATGAGGATGTTACCTGTCAAACCGAGGCCGTTACTTGAAAACCCCGTTTTAGATACTGTTTTTGCTTTGACAAGTGAAGTAATGCTTTCTTTTTATCAGAGACAGCAAAGCTCAAGTTTTCCCATCGCTCGAGCAACATATCTTTATGATTAGCTTTATCATCACTAATCACAAACAGATATATGACACATTTCAGATTAGCAGATAAGTAACGGTAGCAGTCCCTGGCCGAATTTATTGAAGTTCGTCAAGCTTTAAATTGTGACGGGTGTGACATGTGACGGGCGTGACCAACATAATCGGTTCTTTTTTCGAAAATAAAAGCATATATGTAAATACTTAAAAGCAATTCGCACATATTGTGTCATAGCGTTACTGCCGTCCCTAAATTGGAGCGTTGCGTTATCCATTGTCAACGAGTGTCAGCGCGCGCTATCCCCAAATCAACGCGTCGTAATTTTTGACGTTTTCTCAGGTCCTCTCGTTTTTATTCTCCTTTCCTCTTTCACTTTTTTGCCCTTTCTCTTTCTTTCCGTCTTCTGCATCCAACTTCAACACGTAACGCCCTGTCAAAAATGAAAATTCCATTTGCTCGGCGTTAGCGCCGCATTATTGTGGGATGCTTCATACAAATTGTATGGCCATGAGGATTTTTGACAGTTGCTTGGCGCTTGACGCGCCAATTTAGGGATGGCAGTTACTTTCGTCAGCTTTTTTACATGGTCCAAAATGTGTTTTCCTTCAAAAAATAACCATTTTGTGTATTTTGTGACGGGCTTGACATTAAAATATGCTTTGCTTCAATATACAATAAAATAGTACTTGCCCAAAAAATTTGAAAGTAGTATTTTTGTCATGCTAAATCTGAATATGCCATAAAATTTTAAGTTTGACAGTTGATAGCTATCAAATCAACTGCTAATTTCTCTAAAAATTAGAAAATCTTTTTGAAAATACCACTTATTAGGTTTTTAGGCACGCTAGTCATGAATTTGATGTCAAATTAAAAGTTTGACAGTCGACAACTGTTAAACGGACTGCCAATTTTTATAAAAATCAGAGAATCTTTTTAAAAACGTTACTTATAAGGTTTTAAAACATGCTGATCATGAACTTTACATCAAAATAAAGATTTGAAAGTTGACAGCTGTCAAATTGACTGTTAATTTTTCTGAAAATAAGAAAATGTTTATTAAATGCTACTGGTAAGGGTTTTAGACACGCTAGTCACGAATTTTACGTGAAATAAAAACCTTGAGATTTGACAGCTGTCAATTTCTCTAAAAATAATGAGAGTTTCCCAAGAAGTAAACGTACTAGGTTTTAAGGCTCACTGATCTCGAGTTCTGTATTACATTCAAACTTTTTCAGTTGAATTCTATCAAATCAACTGTCATTTTTACAGGCTAACCTAATATTCGCGGCTTGCGTTTTGGTACGCATGCCGTCGAATTTGTTTTTTTGCGTCACCCGAAATTGACTTGCATGCGTTTGCATTTGATTTCATTGAGCGAAACGTCAAATCAAAATGTCACGCAGAACAAAAATTGGAAATTGAGTTAGCTTCATACGCACGCCGTTCAATTTCGGTTGATCTCATACAAGTTGCATGTGCATGAGAAATTTTTGACAATAAATTGGCGGCGTGCGTGAATATTAGGTTAGCCTGTTAGTTGAGTAACACAATATATTTGTTAAGCCAAATTACTGATTTATTGTATTTGATCGAACATATTTAACATGAATTTATGATCAAATTATGAATTAACAACAATAATTATATTTATAAATGGGGGATAGTTGGGCCATCTGCTATATGTTCAGCCAAACAATTTTTTAAGATTTTTTTATTTTATACCAAATTGGTGCTTTCCAAAACTAAAGTTTTCTCATTTTTAAAAAACATTATTCAGGTTTGAATTTTTGTAAATGAGAAATTAAAAAAATATATATAAAACCTTGGGGGCCTAGTTGAAATCTCTTTGCGGAACACATAGCAGATGGCCCCAACTATCACCAGTTCACGTATGTTCAAACGTCTACAAAACACCCTGTATTAACTAATATTACAGACGACAAATTAAAATAGAAGTGACGAAATACTTGTTCACTAATCTCTATCACTCTCAACAAAAATTGATGCGTTTTGAGTCAGTTCACGCAAAAGACTGATAACTTCTTCGGAAATGGCATCTGCTTTTCGAAGAGGGGGTCGTCTCATACTGGATATAACAGGAATGTTATAACTAACATGTGAAATAAATCTTCTACCCAGTTATGCATACTTGCACTGCTATACCATATTTACATAAAAATCAAAACCCAACAGAATTCTACATGTTAAGTGCTATGCGTTGGGTAACCGCTAATGGGCTGTTTTTGCTTACACGTAAAAGCACATTTAGCGCATTTAGCTCTAAATGCTACTCTAAATGTACATTTATCCATAGAAAATTCGTCACCTAAATGCAACTAAATGCAACTCCATTTTTGCATTAAGGATCTAAGTGCTAAAAGCAACCCTGTGATCTTCCAAAATTTCCACGATTCGAACATGGTTTAATGTGAAAAATTGGCAACATTGCCTTTTCGCGTATACAGTGGCTAGCTGAGTTTCAGTAATCGCCGATCGATATTTCATTTATTATTTTACATTATTTGGATAAAGAAAAGTTACGCAAATTCAACATCGAGGTGATGCTGATAGAAATCTGGATCAATTTGTTATCAACTCTGTTTGTTTTGTTTCCTAATTAAGTGAGAAAATCTTAATTGACAGCATGGACAAATGAATATATACACAAACAAATGTTCGGTTATGGTTAAAACAATTCAAGTTATTGTATTGAATTTTTGGTTTAAAATTTATTTTTTTCCTTTTCAGTCGAATTTTTTGCTCATTATCTTCTCCGTGATAATTGATCGTAATAGATACGGATATGAATAAGCGACTAGAACACGGCGCGTAAATGTACATTTGCTAAATGCGATAGCATGAACGCTCTTCGAAAACATATGTTCGAAACTGCTAAATGCTGCATTTTAAATGCAGAAAAAACGCTGCATAAGTATGCATAACTGGGCTATCGTTAGATTCCTTCCTGGTCATTTTTCTAGTGTTATGCTCGCGATACCATCTGAAGTCTTTGTTGCGAGCCTCATGGGCTTCCTCAAAAAAGTGCCCTACTGGCAAAGGCATACCAAATAAAATACCAAATGTCATGAAAATTTAGTAATTTTTTAAATTCTTGGGCACCATATTGGATACAGAAGAATGACAGATGTATCCACTAAAGAAGGGCGTAAAATTCGGTAAAAATAGGCCTTTTTCGCGTAAACCATGCCTTATCCGACCACTGTGCGCCATTACAATGCTAACCAATTGTTCTCTCCACTGATGGCTTAAACAATGCAAAAAAGATAATAAACTACGAAAATCAGATTATTAATTTTGAAAAAAATTAATCCTCTTATGGGTTTGTAAATGGTACACCCTAAAGTAAAAAAACTTCTGATTTTGAGATAAATTTCGGAATTTTGGCTTTTAGTCTTAAAAGTTAGATTTATTTACTCTTACTTACTAGAAATAATACAGCCAAATTCTTAAGTTTATTTTCGTTTCATTCGGTATCGATTACCGTGGAATGAGCCATATATTTAAGTATAAAGAAATGCTGTAACAAAAATATATAAAACAACAACAACAACAGTGGAAATATATTTACGAGTAGGTTGTTTGTCAGCTTTTTCTCTTTGTCAATTAAACAAACCTTATCAGCAACCCTGGCTATCTCCGCAAAGGTTTTGTGAGCAGCGTATTTTATCGTCATTTTGACGTTTTTATACCCGAGCGCACTTGTGCACAAGGGTATATTAATTTTGTTCACATAACGGTTGTTTGTAACAGCCAAAACGAATCGAGATAGATATAGACAAATGTATACATAAATGCTCAGAATGAATAGAGAAATCGATTAAGCCATGTCTGTCTGTCCGTCCGTCTGTCCGTCCGTCCGTGTACACGATAACTCGAGCAAAAATTGAGATATCTCAACGAAATTTGGTATGTAGGTTTCCGTTAGGTTGGTTAGGTTTCCAAGGTAGGTTGGCATTGAAAATGGGCGAAATCGGACTGTAACCACGCCCACTT
>NW_016157208.1:137274-139284 GCF_001687245.7 Rhagoletis zephyria
GTCCGTGTACACGATAACTCGAGCAAAAATTGAGATATCTCAACGAAATTTGGTATGTAGGTTTCCCTTAATCCAAGGTAGGTTGGTATCGAAAATGGGCAAAATGGGACAATAACCACGCCCACTTCCCATATAACAGTAATTTTCGGAAATACGAAAACTGCGATATTTTAGTAACTACTGAAGATAATTCACTCAAAATTGATATTTTCAATAATTTTCAGACGAAAAATAATAATATTATAAATTTTTGGGAAATCGGCGTAGCCACGCCCACTTATGGTTACATGTGTATATCTTGGTAACCGCTGCACCAATTTCTTCCAAACTTGGCACAGTTGTTGGCCTTCGCACAACATACTAAATGGCCGAAAATTTTTAAAATCGGACAATAACCACGCCCACATCCCATATAACGGTAATTTAGAGAAATACAAAATCTTCGATAAATCAGTAAATATTAAGGCTTATTTATTCAAAATTTATGCTTGCAACAAGTCTTTACCAAGACATACGTTTATGGTAAAATTTTGGAAAATGGGCGTGGCACCGCCCACTTATGATCACATATAAGTATATCGGTAACCGTTCTACCAATTTGTACCAAACTCGGTANAAAAAATCGGACAATAACCACGCCCATATCACATATAACGGTAATTTAGAGAAATACAAAATCTTCGATAAATCAGTAAATATTAAGGCTTATTTATTCAAAATTTATGCTTGCAACAAGTCTTTACCAAGACATACGTTTATGGTAAAATTTTGGAAAATGGGCGTGGCACCGCCCACTTAAGATCACATATATGTATATCGGTAACCGTTCTACCAATTTATATCAAACTCGGTATTTTTATTATGCGTGCCACATAAAAGCAAAACGTTGAAAATTATTGAAATCGGACTAAAATAACGGCCGATTNTGTTGGCCTTGGTGCAGCATACTAAATGGCCGAAAATTTAAAAAATCGGACAATAACCACGCCCATATCACATATAACGGTAATTTAGAGAAATACAAAATCTTCGATAAATCAGTAAATATTAAGGCTTATTTATTCAAAATTTATGCTTGCAACAAGTCTTTACCAAGACATACGTTTATGGTAAAATTTTGGAAAATGGGCGTGGCACCGCCCACTTAAGATCACATATATGTATATCGGTAACCGTTCTACCAATTTATATCAAACTCGGTATTTTTATTATGCGTGCCACATAAAAGCAAAACGTTGAAAATTATTGAAATCGGACTAAAATTACGGCCGCTTTTCATATAATGGTAAATTTCAGAAATGCTTGAAGCTGCGATATTTCGAAATTTAAGGATGCTAATTTACTCAAAATTGATACACCCCGGCTTACTATCTAGCGGTAGCTTTCGGAAAGGTGAAAAAACATATATTTAATACTTGCGCCGGGTATTTAATGTTCGGCTCCACCCGAACTTAGACTTTCTTACCTGTTTAAATTACGATTTGTTTTATTTTAGTACATATGTATGTATGAATAAAAATTGTTAAAAGAAAACGTAGTCCAAAATACAACCATGCATTTATCTAGTCTTGTTCTACAATCGTGCTTTTAGTTATTCTTAATTTGTTCTAGAACTGTAACCAAATTGTAAATTTTCACTGTTGACTCTCATTTCAAAGAGAAAGAAAAATAGGAGAGAGAATTTTTTCAATTAAGATAATCGATCAGTTAACAAATGCTCCCGTTACACTTTGAAACTAGATCAAAATCTTTTAAGAAACCTCAAACAAGTGGAATTAAACAATTTAAAAGCAGTTGTGTTTTAAATTGTAATTTTAAATTGTTGTTATCAATTACAAATTAACATATCGCTAGGGGCAGGGGGCGTGGTACCAACCATATAGACCGATTTTTTCACACTGCATATCTAAGTGTTCATGGTAGAGTACTCGAACATGGTATGGAGATATTTGAAAACAATGGCATACTCATGGAGAAAAATTGCGGTTATTGGAAAAGGGGGCGTGGCAC
>NW_016157208.1:139384-145711 GCF_001687245.7 Rhagoletis zephyria
TATCAATTTTGAGTGAATTATCTTCAGTAGTTACTAAAATATCGCAGTTTTCGTTTTTCTGAAAATTACCGTTATATGGGAGGTAGGCGTGGTTATTGTCCGATTTTTTAAATTTTCAGCCATTTAGTATGCTGTACTAAGGCCAACAACTGTGCCAAGTTTGGAAGAAATTGGTGCAGCGGTTACCAAGATATACACATGTAACCATAAGTGGGCGTGGCTACGCCCATTTTCGGGTATAAAAATTATTTATGGGCGGGACGAATTTCGCCGGGTCTGCTAGTTTTTTTTATATATGTATGTTATCGCATAACCTTTTACCACGTTAAGCGATTTCTATAATTCTTTTTTTAAAGATAAGGTGGTACCTCAGAGGCGGTCCCCTACTAATTCGATTTAGATGCGCTCATTTGATAATGGTCATATTTATTGTAATTTTGATTTTATTTTTTATTGTTAAAAAAAGTACAACAAATGAAAATTTGACATTATTTTGGCCGAAATGACGATTTTTTTGGGTAAATTGACGATTTTTCAGCGAAAGCTTTCGATAACGCTGATTGGGAGATGAAATTATGTGACAATTAATGAACTTATTACCAAAATAATAATTTTTATGGATTTTAACGCATTTTCGATAAAATATGCATTTTGTGTCATAATATGCATTTGCATATTTTTTTCTTGCCTAATCATCAGGCTCGAAGCATATAACATATCAGCATGCAGTACAATATTTATTTCTTTACAAATGAGGTCTAGAAAAGATCGAAATAATTAGAGACGAAATTTCATAATTTTTTTACCATTTTGTTAAACATTGTTTTTTTTTTAATTCACAACTGCAATATTGTGAGCTCTAATCTTCCGCAAACACGACTTTGATTCATATAGTGCAAGAAATTTCTGTCAAAATACTTTTTACTTAAAAAAATTAGCTAATTTCACCATTTACGACACCAGCATGCTGGTACAATCATAAAATTTACAAATCGTTTTGATGTCGCACCAGCAGCTGGTATAATCACACCACAAGAACATATACGGTCAATTGGCCGGCACCAACACTTGATGGCGGTCAATAATGACAAGCGAAAAGCTCGTTTTATTTGCCAATTGCGGCGAAAGTGAAACAGCTGTTCTTTGTTTACATTTTAATTGTTCTTTTTGACCGCCACTGCAACAGACTGGATAGAACGATTAAAATGTAAACAAAGAACAGCTGTTTCACTTTCGCCGCAATTGGCAAATAAAACGAGCTTTTCGCTTGTCATTATTATGTATTTCTCTAAATTACCGTTATATGGGAGGTCATTGGTATGTTCGGCCATTTGGTATGTTGTGCGAAGACCAACAACTGTGCCAAGTTTGGAAGAAATTGGTGCAGCGGTTACCAAGAAATACACATGTAACCATAAGTGGGCGTGGCTACGCCCATTTTCCAAAAATTTATAATATTCTTATTTTTCGTCTAAAAATTATTGTAAATATCAATTTTGAGTGAATTATCTTCAGTAGTTACTAAAATATCGCAGTTTTCGTATTTCTGGAAATTACCGTTATATGGGAAGTGGGCGTGGTTAAAGTCCGATTTCGCCCATTTTCAATACCAACCTACCTTGGATTAAGGGAAACCTACATACCAAATTTCGTTGAGATATCTCAATTTTTGCTCGAGTTATCGTGTACACGGACAGACGGACAGACGGACAGACGGACAGACGGACGGACAGACAGACATGGCTTAATCGATTTCTTTTTTCATCCTGATCATTTATGTATACATTTGTCTATATCTATCTCGATTCGTTTTGGCTGTTACAAACAACCGTTATGTGAACAAAATTAATATACCCTTGTGCACAAGTGCGCTCGGGTATAACAATTGTAGGGTTCTCCTAAAACAAAAAATAAATTAAAAAGTAATAATTTGAAATGTTATAAAAAAAATGTTACCAAAAGTATTTTTTTTGTTTTTAGTTTTTATAAAAATGTTGGGTATGCAGCTTTATAGATTACTAGATTTTAGTATAATAAAGTGCAAGTTGTAAGTCGCTAAGAGTTCGCGTTGATTTTTAATAACATAACAAACGCTTTTATTTCCCATTTAGCATGCAGATGTGCTCGAAATGTTAGCGAAAAAATTATTATTATGGAATTTTTTTGCAAACGTACACAGATTTTACCGCGGAGTTGCAACTTTTCATTTGACTGGCTGCGATTTCTTCAATTTTACATTTTAGAATTTTTCTGACCCGCGCGTAGAAGTTGCGCTTGTGGGTGATGCGTTTGCGGGGAGATGTATGGCCATTGAATTTATGGATGAACTAGCCAATGCCCGCTTGCTTCGCGGCACCTAATAAGATCTTTTGCGTTGGCCAATACAAAAAGAGCGTTTAAAAGCAAAATCGGTATGTAAAGTAAACATTTTTAGTTTAAATGAAACGAATAAAGAGCAGAATCCTCGTGATACATAGGGCAAGAATAGTAGCGGTGTGATACCATATCGAGTGCTAATCCCTTTCGATGTCATAAGTTTTACCGATGGTCTCATTTCCACCCGTGAGACCTCTGCCAAGCGTGCGTAACATTATTCTATGATCTTGCGACTTCAACATTGGTCCGTAAACCATGTAAGCCAATAAAAGTCCTTATAAGAAAACTAAAGAGCACATATGAGCGTTTTCAGTTATAGGAGGGCCAAGAGTCCTCGCCCCCCACAGGATGAAAAGTTTTTCCGTACATTGACTAAATGAGTCGTATGATCTCTTAAATATCGTTCAAATAAAGCCAATGATATACCTACCGTGTTCCTTTTTTTTACGGATGTCGTCGAATCTTTTCTTGTCAATTTGCCACTTTTACAAATTTCCTTAATATTTATGAACTGGTTTCTTTGAGTCTTACTGCTGTCCTAACGGCCGCCTCGAGCAATTTTGTCAATCGGAGGTAGGTGCAAGATCGCATTTAGGGTGTATGAGGCAAAGGTGGGCTTTCACAATGTTGCGGTCTTTACATGCATATTTAAACGAATCCTCCATTTAGCCATACAAAAAGTAAATTCGTCTAAAATGAATATAGGGGCAAAGCAGATCAAACCACGTGTAGGTTTCTATATATTTCGGCTGCAGCGCAATCCATTAGGTCCCTTTTCTGCAAAACCACTGCTTGTCACGAAATGAATACGCATTATGAATTTCAATCAGATTTTATAAAATATAGCAGGTTCATTTTTAGAAAACGAATTTTTCATCATACAGGTAGCTCACTTTGCGAATGTGAACGAAATTGGTTAATAAATACGACTTTTATAAGTAACTCTACTCCTGCGACACCAGCGTGTTGTCTAGTAGGCTATAATAGGACCATATATGCAAGGTATAACTTCCGACAATTTGACTGGTTTTAGAGTTTAGTCCGAACACCGAAAACGGCTATCATTTTATGTCTGTACTGAATGAAAAAATATCACCATGAAAGTTATAAACGTTTCGAATTTGCATTAACAAAATCGGTTCATAAATAGGGCTTTTATCGGGTCCGTTTTTCGAAACGAACGTTTTTTGAACGAAATCGGTTTAAGAATACGACTTTTATAAATAAGTCGACTCCCGCGCCACCTAGCGGGTCTATTTTTGGTAAACGTAGTTTCCATCATGCTGGTAGCTTACATTTTGAATATAATATAGAAGATATAGTATACATATATAAATAGGATTTTTATAAATAACTTGAATCCAGCGCCACCTAGCGGGTTAATTTTTCGCATACGTATTTCCCATAATGGTGGTAACACACGTTTTGAGTTTGAACGAAATCGGTTCATAAATACAACTTTTATAAATAGCTCGACCCCAGCGCCTCCTATCGAGTTTTCTGCTAGCCTATAATACGACCGTATATGCAAGGTATAACCTATGAAAATTTTACTGAAATCTATGCAGTAGTTTTTGAGTTAACTCCGAACAACGAAAACGGCTATTATTTTATATATATAGATAAATAGGTTTAATCAATGACTTTAAAGAGTTGAATTCTTGTAAAAATTACATAATATTACTCTATCGATTGTTTTATAAAGTTTTTGTTTATGTGTTTAAAAAATGCTACGATCTTGGTTTTAAACTACGTATACTTCATTAAATGTTCATGTTTTATTCGAGGATTTATTTATGTAAGTTAACAAGAAGATGTAACTACATCAATAACTATGTTCGCTTAAGTATCCGCATCGAGGTACTTAAGCAGGTTGTTTTAAGTACCCAACCCGCCTAAGTACCTCAAAAAGGTGACATTTTTCGTGAGGTAATTAAGCGGGTTTTACTGTAAATGTATTATTTGTGCGACGAATCAAATCATTAATAAAATTTTTTGTGATTCGATTCGTCGGAAAAATTTAAAATAAAACTTAATTGTGATTTGATTCGTCGGACAAATAAAAAATTAAATTTATTTATGATTTTATTCGTCAACCAAATAAAAAATTAATTTTATCCGTAATTTTGCAATAAAAAAAAACTTTTTGTAACGGTTACACGATTTTCGAGAGAATAAAATGTATTTTAAATCACCCTCGTTAGAAACAGAGTATAATCGAATGACTGTAACTGCATACCTAGGAGTCCGTTATATCCCTTCGTGAAAATTGGGTATTATAAAATTTGTTTTGCTTGTGTATTCTAACGGTTTATTTTAACCCTTTAAAAACTAATTGTCTATCCATTTGTCCTTTCCTGTTTTAATTCTACGACAATTTTTAAGAATTTCATTTGTCTTTCACAAATGTCTTTCAGCACTCTTGGTCATCGCATACCGGAAGTACCAGTGCCACTTTTTAGTGTTTATCCAGCAACGAAGCACGCCATAACAGCGCTCTGCCAAACACTGCGCCAGGAAATTCACTTCCTAAAGTTAAATATTAAATTAACAGTAAGTAAATTGCATTCAATGCTGAAATAAACTTTTATCACTAACGTTACACATACTACATATTGTACATATGTATGTATATACACACCAAGGTCGCCAACTTACAGGGAATTGCACGATTTGTGAGTAACTCAAGTTTGGGTGGGGAATAGAGGAAAGGAGAAATTTTTTAGGGGAATTTGATGTTAACAGATTCTTCCAAATATTTTACTATCTGCATATGTATGTATTCCTATATCATTTTTTCTGATACGAGATAAACACGAAGCGATTGGATAAAACTAGAGAAAAATTGTGTAATTTTTATAGCCATGGCTTATACATTTTGGAAGTCACTGAGTTTTGTTGACTCGAAATTTGTACCGAGAATGAGTTCAGCTCAATATAAAAATTCCGCTATGTAACTGTCCAAATGTGAAAATCTGT
The DNA here is from genome assembly GCF_001687245.7 of Rhagoletis zephyria. NCBI lineage: Eukaryota > Metazoa > Arthropoda > Insecta > Diptera > Tephritidae > Rhagoletis > Rhagoletis zephyria. The sequence continues at coordinate 144,740 of NW_016157208.1, forward strand.
ACAAATGTGCAAATCGTGTAATCCCTGCTTTAGTTTTCAGATTTCTTTGCTTCAACAGCAGGCTCCCAGCTGAGTAGAGAGTACGTGGCCGCGTTTTGTTGGAACGTTGTCTACTACTATCAGCGTTGCCACAGACAAATTATTTTTCCTACCAAAATTGCCTACCATAACCAACCAAAACCTACCATACATTTTTTTGAATTTTAATATTTGTTTTCAATGTCAAATTATTAAAAAAAAAACATAGTTAACATAACATTTAGTAAAACTAAAACACAACTAGATTATTAAAAACAAATTAACTGCGTATAACGATTCATTTTACTGTACAGACTTATCCATATGTACATATGTCTCTTTACACATAAAAACATATCGTCACTAGATACGAATAAAGACGCGAGCTCAAAAGTTGATAGCGAAAAAAGAGGCGTAAAAAAATTTCGGCGAAGAAAGACTCTTAATATAGGTGACGGCAAATAAAGCCGCGTTAACCTCTTTGACAGCGAAGAAAGACCCATAAACTTATGTCCGCGGTCAACTATATTTTCGAGTGCCACAGTATTCCCCAGAACTCCCCAACGAGTTTTTCCGAGCTCTTTATTCGTGTCTAGTGACGATATTATATTACTAGTGTTCGCCCAGCGGTTGAAATTCAACCGCTAAAATTAAGGATAGTTTATGTGAGTTGAGTTGTGCTGAAATAAAATTTGTTGGAATGGGTTAAGTGGAGGGGAGTTTAGCTTAGTACTTAGCATAACATAACATAGAATAGCATTAGATTCAATAACATAACATATGTAGCATAACACATCACAATATAACACGCACATTCTTCAGTTGTATTTCCTTTTTATCCCTATCACTTTGTTCCTCTCTATCTTTGTCTCTATCGCTTTTAATGTTTATGTTTATGTTTATCTACACCTTCATGTTCATGTTCATGTTCATGTTCATGTTCAAGTTCATGTT
>NW_016157208.1:146580-162881 GCF_001687245.7 Rhagoletis zephyria
TATCAATATTAAAGCATACATTTAGGAGGCATTTCCGCCCCAACCATGTACATGTATGGCATTGGTATTGGTGTGACTTTTGAATTGATTTTTTCGCTCTATTTTAAACTAATTTGAAATTTTAAAAATTGCCTGCACATCAGCATCAAAATACCTTTCTAATGATATATAATTGTTTATACCTTAGAAGTACAGTTTAGCCGTAAAAGGGGTGTAAAGGAAACATGATTGCCTATTTATATAATTGATGATTACGTCGAAGATACCCGCGCTGCGACGTAAGAAGATATATTGTGCTAAATCCAAATTGTAATCACTCCAACCTTAGGCTATTTAAAAAGCTCAGCTCTTTGGATGAGGCCATGTTCCAAATTTTAGATGGAGAAGGCAATCGTTCTCCAAGGTGTATCAATCTACGATTCATGCTTCGTCGACAGGCACATAGAATATACTCTGGGGTTTCTTTCCCCAGCCGACAAACCCTAGAGTCCGTCTCTACAGACCCATTTAATTAAAACCGTACGTTAACTTGCAGGTTGCTGTCAGGTGGCCAGTAAGAGTTCTAAGTTCAAGGTGTCTTTCGGAGTTCCTGCTGGAAAGAGTTATACATATCTTTGATTGTGTTATTCCCTTTGACTTCGGCCAGTGGGCAGCAATTTGAGATTATTCCCAGTTAGCTCCTAAGTAGGTCTGCAGTGTATCTTTTAGATGTACCGCAGGAAGGCTAGGGACCATGCAAACCCATTTGGGCTTCACGCTTTGCGAGACAGTCAGGCCTCTCGTTGCCTTGAAACCCTTCATGTCCATGAACCCTCCACAGCGTGACGCTATTGTGGGCTCGCAGGTGGTTCAAGAGTTTACAAGCCTTGATGTCGTTTTAAAAGACTCTTAGGCCTTTAACGCTGCCTGAATGTCCGACATAATATTTATTCTGGCCTCATTTGCCTTCTACGATGACATTCGCGAACACAGACTTCGATTGGGAAGACTTACAAATACATTTAGGGGGCATTTCCGCCCCAACCATGTACATGTATGGCATTGGTATTGGTGGGACTTTTGAATTGATTTTTTCGCTNGTCCATTTTGTTTTTTCAAAGTTTAGTTTTTGATGCAGAATGACAGGTAATACGAAACTGCATGGATTTTTCGTCTCTCCTGAAAAATTTCAAAAAATGGACTTGGCACCTTTTCACCCTTAGGTGACGATATATGGATGTCCGTATTGCATATTGGCAATAATAAGGTATACGTTTGTACTTAGGAATCAGGTATATTTACATGTTTGTGGCCGCCATTATACGAACGCACCGGTGAAATATTTGTGTAAAAGGGTTGCTAAAATGTTTGGAGAAACGTACATATTTTCTATTTTTCTCAAATAACTATTACTCATTGTCCCGAACACGGTTGCCGTTTCCAATTTCTTTTCCGGTCCAAAAAATGGACCAAATGGTAAGAAATTTACCAATTTCTATAACATTGGGAAATTGAGTGGAGTTTGTTGCTCTTTATCAAGAAAATATGCCAATTCAGTTTTTATTACGTTTTTTACATATTGCGTACAAAGCGCATTACAATCGTATATTAAATATTTTTTAAAGAAACATTTATAATATTTACCTATAAGGATAAATTGAATATACATACATATCTATGTTCGTATGGAGCAGTAGGTTATGTCGAAAGGCTGGCTTTAGTATAATGCGACATTCGCAGCACACGATTGCGGATGGCTCACTGGCGCCGAGCCGTTGAAAAACTTTTGGCAAATAAACGTGCATAAATAGTTCCGATACTAGCAAGTCAATATTCTTATTAAGTCTCATCAAAAAATTTCTTGTCGTTTAAAGAATGAAGGGAATGCCGCATTATACTAAAGCCAGCTTGCCGACATAAGCTACTATTCCATACGAACACAGATATTAATAAAGAAATAAAGAACACACTTTCAGGTACACACATGTACTTACAAGTTTTCAAGTTTTACACGAATTGAAAGGAACATTTAAATTGAAATTGGGAAGAAACCGCGGAATTTTTTGAAGCGTGCTTTGACAGATGATTAACGATGCCCTATTTGAAGATCAGTGGCTTATTCAAACTTTTAGCAGGTGTTGCCAAAATTCATCAATTAAATAGAAAAAATTAAAAACTATTGCATGAAGTGAAAGGGTGATAATAACCTAACCAAAGCACTTCTGAAATGGACCATTTGAAAAAGCATTGGACCAATGGACCAAATGAAAAACAATTTACCAAATTTGGTCCATTTGGACCAAAACGGCAACCGTGGTCCCGAAACCTACCAAAATCCAATCAAGCCTACCAACCTACCAAATGGAAAAAAAAACTACCAGTTTTGGTAGGAAAAGCCCATGTTTGGCAACACTGTCTACTATACACCTTCTTAGTTTTATGTATTCTTTGACTAAATCAGTGGTCGGCAGGCCATAGCTCACTGAACGTTCTCTGAGCACATGTGTGTTTCACACGTATACGAAGAGCGGAAGCTGAGCAGTGCATTCAACGCACACAGTCTCACTTATTGCATCGTTTGAATGTGTTAGAATGCCGACCACTGGTCTAAATAAACAGGAAAGCGAGCTGATATAGACGTGGTAAAATAAAACACACTTATATATATTATTTTTATTCTTCATTTGAATACAGAGCATCAGTCCAGGAATGGTAGATACGGAATTTTTAAGCGTTTACTCACGAGCTGTTGCCGAATTACCTAAACTTCAAACTGAAGACGTTGCTAAGGCGGTGTTGTTTGCATTAGAAACGCCGGACTATGTTCAGGTACTTTAGTACTAGGATTAATTCTTCTGCTTCTTTTCTTATATTTTATTTATGTATATTTATAGGTCGAGGAAATTATTCTACAAGCAATGAGCCGTTTTGATATATAAACCCATGAGAAAATTGCCACTATTTTAATTGAACTCTTTGCTTAGATGACATCAGCAAAATGTCATTAATGTTTAATAATAACTCAAATATTACATTTTTTATAAATCAACTAACTAATATCCTGTTACGTTCTCTTTAAAAAAAGGGAATAACCCTGCGAATAAAAAGTACATATATATATATATACAGGGTGTCCAAGAAGTGCCATGCCAAACTTGAGGAGAACGTAGGTGAGGCGAGGTAAAAGCGTCGCCGTTTAAGTATCATATCGTTTCTTCCAAAAAATGGTGCCCTTCCCCGGTGATGTTCTTGTCCTTGTCTAGCTCACACATTTCATAATACATATTGTCGTTTTAAGCCACCATATGATTTTCAGGGCCATCATCTCCCCTGACAAATCCTCACAGGGCAGAGAATGTGCCTTTTAAGAAACGAACAATCAAAAGGTAAAATTTTTTTTGGTAGAAACGAAATCAACATAAGTATAGCCTTGTTTGTACATTCCAGGGTGTCCAGATTATTTAAAAAGAAAAGAGCCATTTGTGGGGAAAAATTGTCAAAAATCGCCAAAGTTTTTTTTTATAAAATTCATGAAATCGGCTTAAATAATCTTTTATTTTAAAAATGATATCCAAAGAACGTAGATACCAAGGGATAACTGGTTATAATTGTAGCGAAAGTGAGTAACAGGGTCGTGCATTCTCTTTTGCTCTGGTACGTTTTTTAATTGGATGAAAAAAGAAGGCGAAGGCACGCCCCTGTTACTCACTTTCGCTACAATTAGAACGAGTTGTCCCTTCTTGTTATCTACGTTCTTTGTTATAACATAGTTTTTAAAACTAAAAACGAATATAATGCCTTCAGGGTAATAATAAATAACACAAATCACTTATATGATAGTGATGAACAACTAATTTTCTTTAAAATATTCATACTTTAAAAAAATATTTGTATTAACACATTTCCCAATAGGACTGCGCAATTAATAAATTTATTATAACCCATATTCATTGATTAATCGCACAATCCGCTTTTAAGCGCTGGGCGCTAAAAATAAAATAAAAACTGTAATAAGACGAAATCAGCTACTTCCACAAATGAAATTGCAAATTTCACATTCAGCGGGATTTGTCACAAATGGTGGTTTAATATTTGCAAATAAATGTTCGATATGCTGCAACCAGAGCTGGGTAATTTTTGATTACGATTACATTTAATCACGATCGCTTAATTGTAATCCCTAAATTATATACAAATTTTTTTTCGTAGGAGAGGGAAATACTTTATGCACTGGCCGGGGCGCTAGTCTCTATACTACCTTCCCCGGGTGTGGGACTCCCACCGAAGCGTGTTGGGCTACCCACTAAAACCCAAACTCAGGGGCGTTTAATTCGGGTGTCCTCAGTAGCGCCAACTACCGCGGGATCAGCCTTCTAAGCATAGGTTACAAGGTCTTATCGAGCATTTTGTGTGAAAGACTGAAGCCCACCATCAATAAACTGATTGGGCCTTATCAGTGTGGCCTTAGCCTGGAAAATCGACCATAGGCCACGTATTCACAATACGCCAAATCTTGGAAAAGACCCGCGAGAAAAGGATCGACACTCACCACCTATTTGTCGACTCTATGTCTGAATTTAGCATTTCCACAAAATTCATACGGCTGCGTAAAATGACGTTGAGCAATACCACCAGCTCCGCCAGAATTGGGAAATACCTCTCCGAGCCGTTCGTCACCAAACGGGGTTTCAGACAGGGCGACTCCCTTTGATGTGACTTCTTTAATCTGATGTTGGAGAAGATAATAAGAGCAGCAGAACTCAACCGCTCAGGAACAATTTACTACAAGAGAGTGCAATTGCTGGCTCATGCCGATGACACTGACATCATCGGTAAGAAAGACTGTGAAGTCTGTTCTGCCTTTTCCAAGTTGGACAAGGAAGCAAAGCGAATGGGTTTGGTGGTAAACGAGGACAAGACGAAGTATCTCTTGCCAACAAGTGCTACTTTGGACTGAGTAGGCAATTCAGGAGTAAAGTCCTCTCTCGACGTACGAAAACCACGCTCTATAAGTCACTCATCATGCCCGTGCTGGTATATGGCGCAGAAGCATGGACAATGACAACATCCGATGAGGCGGCTCTTGGGGTGTTTGAGAGAAAGATTTTGCGGAAGATTTACGGTCCTTTACGCGTTGGCGACGGCGAGTACCGCAGACGATGGAACGATGAGCTGTATGAGCTTTACAACGACATGGACATAGTGCAGCGGCTCCGCTGGCTTGGCGATGTCGTTCGAATTGACACCGACGCTCCAGCTCTGAAAGTATTCAACTCGGAACCCGCAGTTGGAGAAGGACTTGGCTTCACTTGGCGTTTCCAATTGGCGTCAGTTGGCACAGAAGAGAAACGACTGGCGTACTTTGCTGAACAGGGTCAAAATCGCTTAGGCGGGTACTGCGCCAAAAAAGAAGAATCACGAATCACGACTGGCTCAGTGAACGAAGAACTGCAAAGAGCAAGGATGTCTATCAACTAAATAATAGTAGTATTGACTGCCAGGCTTTTTGCTCACTTTGGTGAATACCACTAATTGAATAACAGCAGCAAATTGAGGAAATAACATATAGGTCGATAAACACCGTTGTGGAAAAAGACCAGTTAAATACACTGTACAGCACTCGGCTGGGTATTGGACCAAACCAACTGTTTTTAAGAGATTGAGTCATAAGTAAAAAAAGTAATTTCTCTATTTTTCGAAGTTAGCCTCCGAAATCGAGATATGGGCCTTCGAAATTGGAAATTGGAACTTTGGTAAAAAAAAATAATTTTTAGTTATTGCATGTGAAAAGTAAAAAAAAGTAAAAAAAAAACAGACGTGGTCCGCCTTTTGCTCTTATTTATATGGTATGTGTATAACTTTTTTTGTGAAAACTTATATTACAGGTGCTATAAAGGGTCAAAAGTCAGATCTTCCAAAAATTAAAAACTTAATATTCCAGAAAATTAGTAATACAAGTGAATACCGTATTTAAATAAAATTAATAATTAATAGTGTTTTAAGCATTAATTCGTTCTTGTTCACCGGCAGCCCTATTAAAAATAAAGCAAAAGTATATGTAACAGTAGTCTAAGGCATATAAAAGTATAAAAACTCCATGGTTTGTGATTTTTTACATAACAGGTTATATATGAAAATTAAAGGTAATTTTCTGTTTTATTTAAATAAAGTATTCAATTCTATTACTAATTTGTAATTTTTTTGTTTAAAATATTTTTTATAAGAAAAAATTGGTATTTTTTCCTTTTAAGTGTTTTTCTCAAATTTTTATATACGAAGTACACAAATATGCATATCTGAAGAAAGGGGGTTTAATCGCCTTTACAACGGTATCAATTGTTTAAAAATCGGTTGGTAATTTTCTTGTTTAAAATGTTGTTTTTTTTTATAAAAAAAAGGTATATTTTCATTTAAATGTGTTTTTTCTCAAGTTTTTATACACGAAGTATACAAATATGTATATAAGAAGAACGGGGATTCAATCTACCTTAAAACGACACCAATTTTTTAAAAAACTCTTTTTAATTCTTATTACGAAGTATACAAATATGCAAATCAAAAGAAATATAACGATACCAACCTTTTAAAAATCGGTTAGTAACTTTTTTGTTTAAAATATATATATCAGAAGAAAGGGGAATTAATCGTCTTTACAACGACAGCAATTTTTTAAAAAACTGTTAGTATTTTTTTTATAAAAAAAAATTATTTTTTCATTTAAATATTTTTTCTTTTATATACGAAGTATACCAATATGCATATCGGAAGAAAGGGGGTTTAATCGCCTTTGAAACGATATAAATTAAAAATCAGTTCAAAATTATTTGCAGTATAAGGAATATAATTTTTCGAAGACCGGAACTTTGACCCCTTATACCTTATAGCACCTGTAATATAAGTTTGGACAAAAAAAGTTATATACCATTTAAATAAGAGCAAAAGGAGGAATACGTCTATATTTTTCGGTTTTTAGTTATTTACATGAAATAATTAAATATTATTTTTTACCAAAGGTCCTATTTCGAACTTCGAAGGCCCATATCGCGATTTCGGAGGCTAACTTCGAAAACCTGAGAAATCCCTGTTTTACCTATGACTCAATCTCTTAAAAAAAAAATGGTTTGGTCCAATACCCGGACGTGGCAATTATCATGTTGCGGAATATTAATCAGCCAAAACTCTGCAACGGCACGCGGCACGCAGTTAAGAAATTGACGAACAACGTAGTGAAAGCAAAGATTTTACCGTGGCCTTTCAGTTAAAAGATTGCCATTCCCAATTCGATTGGCATTCGGAATCGCAATCAATAATGCTCAAGGTCAACCTTTGGATAAGTGTGGTTTAGATTTAGATGCGGATTGCTTCTCAGATATTGCATCTTCCCGTCTCGGCAAACCAGATATCCTTAATATCTATGCAGAGAATGGAAAAACCACAAATATTGGGTGACACAAGTACTAATTACAAAATCAAACTTATATGAAACGTATTGTTACTAGAGGTGTCAAACTATCGATAGTCACACCGTCGATAGTTTTGATAGTTTTCAGAAAAACTATCAATATTCACGATAGTCTCGAAAAAAAACAAAACTATCGATGGCACTATCGATAGCGCTAAATCAGTTAGGTTGCTTTGTTTTTACAGAATCATAGTGAAATAAATATTATCTTATAAAAGTTATAATCATTCAAAATTAAGTAACTGCATAGCCAAAATACTTCTCTTTTTAGAAAGTTCAAAAACAAACACAAGTTATACAAACAAAACGGGATTTACGATTAACATATGTATGTATAATTTCAAAAAAATTGGGAGAGATGATCGATAGTCCTACTAAACTATCGATATTTTTGATAGTATAAGAAAAAACTATCAATGTGTATTGATAGTCTAAAAAAATTGAAACTATCGATACTATCGATAGTGCCATCGATAGTTTGACAACTCTAATTGTTACGATTATCCTTGAAGCCTTGTGGGATTTCCCAAATATCCTACGGCTCGTATCGCTGGATTGTTAAATAAATGCCCACGATGACAAAAGTGGAGTACAATTAACTTTATTGTACAACAAACAATTTACAATACTGGCTTATACCGTAAAAACACTTACAATACTCTTTAAAGCAATTACAACGCTTTACAAAACTTATTAACACAATTAAACTTATAGCTGGCTTATTCGCAATTCACTTTACTTGTAGCTTGCTGGCTTGTAACTAACTGAACTCCGCTGTGTCTTGGCTCTTATATACCTGTGCTCGCACTCATGGCAGCTCTCGAACGTTCTGAAGTTCATCGCTCATTCTCTTTCTCTCGCTGTTCGCAGTGTTCATCCAAATTGACGTTTCTCTCTCAATCCCTGCGCCAAATAACGGAAGAAAACACACTAGGTCCTTTAAAAATCATTACACAAAATAACAATCAATCAATGCGATTTAGAATTCTGGTAGAAGATGATTACCAATGAAATGATTCTTGCCATTTTATATGTATATAGATGTAGGCGTATCTTAGCTTATCATAAGTGATTCCATATATAAGCGATATGGAAATTGCAGTTTGTGTGCGAGGTTCCTCATCCCCCTTTCGAATACACGTGACTTTTCGCTATAAGTTCGGCCACGCTTAGGGATTATAACCCTAACTAATTCGAAATCTCCTTTCTGTGTTGCCAAAGTGGAGGGGCTGAACATATTTTGCAGACAACACTTTCCGGGTTCGATACCATATGCAGCTGTGTCAAATTTCAGGACGTTAGCATAAGCGGTCCCAGAGATAAGCGATATTAGAATTTCAGTTTTTGTGGGGCGGTGCCATGCTCCCTTTTCCATAATCTACTACTTTTCGCCGAAAGTACGGTATTGATAACATATGTTGCTGTGTAAAACTTCCGGACGTTAGCGTAAGCGGTTCGATACATAAGCGATTAGAGAAGTTCAGTTAGTATGGGAGGTGCCACGCTCTCTTTTCCAATGCCTACCACTTTTCGCCATAAGTATGGTATTGATAGCATATGGGCGATTCCACCGTGACGAAACTGCGAATTTATTTCACTTTTCTTTGTGAACTTGATGCCTTATAATAAAACAAATGACCAAGAACACAAACAAAGCAAAACCTACAAAAATAGTGGTGGCTTTATTATACAAAAAATCCGAAATTCCTCTGCCACGGGTGAGACATGTACGAATTTTTATATGAAAGGGAGCTTTTAGTGTGGTCCATATATAAAGATTAGTTATTAATGAATATAAGAAGCCAAGTAGGGGTTAAATTCACATACGTTTTATCTTAGGATGGTACCTTTTATATAGAAGAAAATGCTTAGCACCGTCAGCCCAAAAAATTATTAAAAATGAACGCGATTTCCTAGCGTATTGAAATTTTCACTTAAATTTAATGGACTATAAAACTGCACATTTAAAAATTCTGAACAAAAAGGTTTAAATTTTTTGGTGTTATTGTTAAAGTTTGTTGAATTTTTGTAAGAAGTTTGAAATGTAGATTTATGTGGTTCTGGTTAGGTAATGTGCTAGACTTTTATAAAAAAAAAACTATAGGCATTAGATTAACAAAATAAAAAATCAAATTTGGTCAAAATGTAACTTAACTTAATCAGCTGACCACAAGGGCATATAGATAATGGACAAGTCCGCGCATCCCCCCCCCCGTCTCCCCTGCGTCTACCTCAACAAACAAATAAAGCTTATCAGCCCTGTAAACCTACCTCTGACAACTGTCGCGCACATAGCTGTCACAGGTGGGACATGCTTCTCTGTTGAATTATTCTTATCTAACTACGTGGAAGCGACAATGCAATTGTGGTAAATAGTTATTTGCAATGAATTTCTAGCACTATATAACAAACACGAAACACAACCTCAACTTCTGTAATTAAATATAACAACTTTTAGCTTTTTTTGTCACGGGTGGGACAAGACCAATACTGCTTAATATTAACTATAAATTTAATATATAACACTACTTTATTAAAAGCAGATGAGTTCCACTATAAACTCAATCAAAAAGTTTACTTAGTTTCAAAACGTAAAAAATGTAATAAAAATGTATTTAAAGCTTTAATTTGTTATTTTTTGGTTGATTCAAGATTTTTGCAAATGTCTTATCCACACGTTTGTTAGTCTTATAAAGAAAATAGTTTTTGCACTGAGGTTCACTTTCCCACGGAACCTCACATATGTTGCTGTGTAAAACTTCAGGACGTTGGCGTAAGCGGTTCGATACATAAGCGGTTTGAGGATTTCAGTTGTTTGTATGGGAGGTGCCACGCCCACTTTCCCAGTACCTACCATTTTTCACCATATGTAGGGTATTTACAATCTATGCATCTGTGCGAAGGTCGCCAGCATAATTGGTTCTGGAGATATAGTGGTTTTCACATTATAGTCTATATGTCAGATGCCACTCCCCCTATGTACCGGGATTAACATTTCTGAATTAGAGGATGTTATATCCTTTAAATTGGTGTATGTTTCATTGAAATTCAAAAAAGGGATTGCAAAATTGTCTTGTGGCGTATTTATATATAGATATTAAAACAGTTATGATTGTAGTTACAGCGTTTTTAAATATATTACTTATAGAACCCACCGAAGGCGTTTTGGAAGTTGTGTGTTGCCGCCACTGCAATTTGTTTGAGAAGCAACTTGAAACAATTGAAGCTGGATCAGCTCCTTTTGACTGTCGAAAGGCAAAACACCGCGATTATGGATGCGATTGCATGCCAGAAAGTGGTTACAAGTGGAGTGTGGCAAAATACTTCCCTGTATGCGATATAACGGAAATGGAGGAGCTGGAGGCAAAAATTTCTTCTGCCAACAAGGATGTATGTGTACGCTAGTTTTTTATTTATGTGTGAACGAAATTTGTAATATTTACAGGAATCTGTAATATCATCAATTTTATTTAATAACATGAAAAATATTTCACTCGTTTTAAAAACGGACGTCATTGTAGCCTTAAACCTTGATGGTTCACATGGAAAAATTCGACTAAAAAAAATTCCTAACTTTTATACCGTGTTGACAGGTAAAACGCAAAATTTCATTCTAATTAATTATGATTTCTTTTTAGTTTAAATGAAATTCTTTTTATAAAATTTTCAGGAGCCGTTGCCAAGTTACCATTCAAGGGATCGACGCCGGAAGAGATGCTCAGAAAAGCTATCCATTTTGAAAAGGCTAAATATTTTAAAAAACTTTACCGCGAAAAGAAAAAGAACAAAGAGAATTAAGTTCTTAAATTATTCTTAAGTGTCAAAAGAACTGAGGAAACCTGAAATTTTTAAGTTTTTCACTAACCCCCCTATCATGAATTTTCATGCGATAGACGATAAACGCTTGCAAGCGTATCGTACGAAATCAGTTCCCGTATAATCGTTTTCATACGACCGACAGATGTATTGTTGTGAATGGCTGTGGTTTTTGTTCACTTTTTATTGTGAACCAGCACAAATCAGCTACGCTAATTATAGGATTCCATACGACAACATGGATTCGTAATAGAGAATAACAGAATGCAAGCGTCTATCGTGCAGCGTACGAATTCATAATAGGGAGGTTAGCGTTTGATAATATTAATGTCATTGTTTTTGTACAAAGTTTGGAACTATGATTTATGTTTTTTTCGTAGTAATTGTAACTTACTATTTATTTTATTAATTTTTTTTTTTGTTCCATTTTTACGGAACTCACTGTGCCTAAGGCTGTGTTTAAGACTTATAACCATGATAAAAACAATAGAAGGTAAAACCGTTCTGTCAATTCGTCGGCCATGATTTTTTTCTGACGTTTGCCAACATTTTAAAATCATATAAAATTGATAGTAAAAAGAAGAAATTGTTCATTGTTTTTGTTGTTTGAGATTGAAAATGAGAATGCGTGTGTGAGTTTGTTTGTAAAATTTTAAAATTAAATTGCGGTTTTACCTTCCTATATTTTTATCATGCTTATAACTATGGAAAATTAGAATTATAGAAAATAAGAAAAACGAAATTTACACTAAAAGCAATTAGCAGTTTAAGTATGCATATACACTCGCGGTGAACTAATTAAGCTAGTGATATTATTTGGCAATTTTGTTTATTTTGTTTATTTTATCTTTATTACTTTTTTATAAAAGTCGAGCGCATCATATGTGTAGTAAGCAGCATATAAATCCACATTTAAATTTTGTACAAATATTATAAAAATGAAACAAATTTTACCGATTCCCAAAAAAATCAAAATGATCAAAGATGATTGATATGCAGTTTTATATCCCATTAAATTTTAGTAGAATAAAGTACAAGTTTCAAGACGCGTCTTGAATCTTCCACTTTATGCTACTAAAATTTAATCGGCTGCAGAGCTGCACACCTAAAGTTTTTCTAAAAATTCTTATTAAAAAGCCTGATTTTTTTGGGGAATCGGTAAAATTTGTTGAATTTTTATAATTATTGTACAAAATTTTAAATGTGGATTTATATATATCCCACATATGCGCTCGACTTTTATAAAAAAAAGTAATAAACATAACATAAACAAAATAAAAATACCCAAAAAATGTCAGCAACTTAATTAGCTGACAACAATGGTATATAAAAATGAAATATTTATGCTTTATGTTTATATCACAAAAATATTTATCATATATCAAATTGAAATAGCATATACCAGTGCTCAAAAGAATATACTTGAATAATCAGACAAATCTTAATTTTGATTAACATAAATAATAAATGAACTAGTGTTTTGAAAAAAATATTTGATTCCTTTCAAATATTTAAATATGTACTTTTTTCCTCCAAATAAGTTTGTTACTTGAAAATAAATGTGAAAATCAAACTATATCTAAAATTTAAAATAAATGTGTGTTTGTAAATTTTAATTATTAATAGGCTTTTAAAATGTACCGTTGAGGTATNTTAAGACTTATAACCATGATAAAAACAATAGAAGGTAAAACCGTTCTGTCAATTCGTCGGCCATGATTTTTTTCTGACGTTTGCCAACATTTTAAAATCATATAAAATTGATAGTAAAAAGAAGAAATTGTTCATTGTTTTTGTTGTTTGAGATTGAAAATGAGAATGCGTGTGTGAGTTTGTTTGTAAAATTTTAAAATTAAATTGCGGTTTTACCTTCCTATATTTTTATCATGCTTATAACTATGGAAAATTAGAATTATAGAAAATAAGAAAAACGAAATTTACACTAAAAGCAATTAGCAGTTTAAGTATGCATATACACTCGCGGTGAACTAATTAAGCTAGTGATATTATTTGGCAATTTTGTTTATTTTGTTTATTTTATCTTTATTACTTTTTTATAAAAGTCGAGCGCATCATATGTGTAGTAAGCAGCATATAAATCCACATTTAAATTTTGTACAAATATTATAAAAATGAAACAAATTTTACCGATTCCCAAAAAAATCAAAATGATCAAAGATGATTGATATGCAGTTTTATATCCCATTAAATTTTAGTAGAATAAAGTACAAGTTTCAAGACGCGTCTTGAATCTTCCACTTTATGCTACTAAAATTTAATCGGCTGCAGAGCTGCACACCTAAAGTTTTTCTAAAAATTCTTATTAAAAAGCCTGATTTTTTTGGGGAATCGGTAAAATTTGTTGAATTTTTATAATTATTGTACAAAATTTTAAATGTGGATTTATATATATCCCACATATGCGCTCGACTTTTATAAAAAAAAGTAATAAACATAACATAAACAAAATAAAAATACCCAAAAAATGTCAGCAACTTAATTAGCTGACAACAATGGTATATAAAAATGAAATATTTATGCTTTATGTTTATATCACAAAAATATTTATCATATATCAAATTGAAATAGCATATACCAGTGCTCAAAAGAATATACTTGAATAATCAGACAAATCTTAATTTTGATTAACATAAATAATAAATGAACTAGTGTTTTGAAAAAAATATTTGATTCCTTTCAAATATTTAAATATGTACTTTTTTCCTCCAAATAAGTTTGTTACTTGAAAATAAATGTGAAAATCAAACTATATCTAAAATTTAAAATAAATGTGTGTTTGTAAATTTTAATTATTAATAGGCTTTTAAAATGTACCGTTGAGGTATTAAAGACGATTAGTCTCTATTTGTACCTGTTTGGGTATTAAAGTCTTCTAGTCTACATTTGTTCCTGTGTGGGTATTAAAGATGACTATTCTACATTTGTACCTGTGCGGTATTAAAGGCGACTATTCTACATTTGTACCTGTGCGGGTATAAACGGGTACAATTAGTCTCTTCATAGGACATGCTCGAACAAAAGGGAACAGTTCAGTCCATACAAAGGGATGCAAAGTGGCATTAGACGCATGTTCCTTTGCGACTCATCGCGGACACATCCCGGACTCGTCGCATTTTTTGCAGGGATTTGAACCGCGCACCAACTTTTGCACTTATGTGCCATTACACCTATATATACATATTTATGTACATATGTATATGTGTAAGCGTTTCAACCCAGCCAGCATTCGAATGAAAAAAATCACATGGAAGAATGTTTGAGGAAAATTGTTGTCCACGATGAAAACGCGAACCTTTTCTCCCTCTTTCAGGCGATTGCAGAGACGTAAATGCACTATGCAAAAAAGTGTACAACGTATGAGGTGACACAGAAAAAAATTTAATTAAGTTACCGTAACTTAAGGGTAGCCTAATCTGTAGAATTAATAGCGAATAATATTTTATGCCAAAATTTTTAATAAAATACGTTTTTTGTGAATGTGTAAAGAATAATATTTTTAATTTTAGTATAACCGCATGTGTGAGCGGAGTAAATTGTATTGATCTTTATTTTGTCAGAATTCTTCCTTAAATACTATTTTACAATATGTTTTACTTATCCATAATCATTGCTTAAATCTATGCTTGTTGTTAGTGAGTGTGTATATGTGTGTTTGCGGCAGAGGCCGGGCGTAAGCATATCGTCGCCTCAGAAAACGGATGACGAATGTGCAAAATCACGATTTTGGGATTTTGATGCACATTTACTAAGTTGGACATGCTCTTTCGATTTCTGCAATCCATTTTTTTACATCTCCATTAGTTTTTGAGATATTTCGTGCGCATTTTGTCGTATGTTACATAATATTAATGATTGGGTATGCCTTTTGTTGTATGNAAAAAAAATTAAACTAAGTAACTAATTTTAAAATTTTAAATTTTAGCTTGCACTGAGTCTCCGATGAAATGAAAGAGATAAAAATGTACAAAAGACTGAATTTAAGTATTGTTTTTTGTTTTTATATAAAGAAAACGTATGTTCGTAACATATTTACAGCATAAGAGATGTACAGATTTTTTTTATTAAATACATGATTATGTTTTTGTTATGTTTTTTCTAATAAGTAATCATTATTTAATAAATATGTCTGTTTTTTTCATCAAATTATACCATCGTCGTTGAAATAGATACTTTACTATTGTCGTATGTTCTGTAGACAAAACAAAGTGGTGAGTAAACGCTACTTACGACAAATGTATACGGAATGAAAAGTAAATTTTCTCATTAACGTTAAGAGATATTAAATTTAAAAATATGGAAAATCAAAACTAATAACACCAACTACGTCTCCTTCAAGAGTTACAAAAATCTACCGTACAGTTTCGGATTAATTCGACCTTAAACTTCAAAGTCAATTTTCTCAAAACCGTGTTTTGTAACATTCGACATCCGTTTTCTGAGACGACGATATGTAAAGCAAAGCAGTGTTTGTTTAAATATGCATTCCGTCTTGTAACCAATTATACACATGTCGGTCTTGCGTTGTAGGGGGGAGGGGGAGGAAGCGGTGACCATACCGTTGATGACAAAGACTGCTTTGTCGGCAATTAGGCATTGGGTGGTCTTGGCATTGAAAGTGAAATGGTTTAAGTGGTAATGAACTGAAGTGACAAAGAATGCCATCAAGGTCTTTTGATAATGATATTTATATTTATATTTATTTGTGCGAGTTGAATTGTGAAATGATTTGGGTTAGTTTGCTTCGATTTGTTTGTTCTTTAAAAGTCACACTGCATACTACACACCAGAGCTGTAAAACTGTGAAATCATTTGAAATTAAAAATCATCAATTTTATATTATTATGTTTTCATTGAATTCTCCCTTATTGAATAATGCGGCTTGTAGTTTTCCAATTCTACATTCACTCAAAGTAGATACGATTGCACACATTTCCATATTCAAAGAAAGATTGAAAAAATTGAATGACGAACGATTCACTTTTAACACTGAATAAGCACTCAGATGAATGCAGCTTTTGCTATG
>NW_016157208.1:163963-165423 GCF_001687245.7 Rhagoletis zephyria
TACTTTGTCAAGTCACATATTATAGTGATTGCATATTCATTTCCGTTAATCGATTTTGGAAATGGACCGATGGTATCAACGAATACCGTATCGAAAGCTTGTACCGGTGTCTTTGTAATAGTAATTGGATTTTTCTGGTGTTTTAATGTTTTTGTAGTTTGACACTTACGTATTTTTTAATATCTTTAGTCATGTTTTTCCAATAGTAGTATTTTTTTATTTTTTCGGTGGTTCTATAAATTCCGCAGTGACCTCCTTCAATTGGGTCATCATGATATCTTTTTAAGATATTTTTAATTTTAGCATTGTCATCAATTTGGATCACCTTGTTCAGTAGCGCTACTTTTACTTGATTTAATATTTCATTGCCCTTATTTTTAAAATCAATAATCGAGATAAATTCGAAAATCTTCTCGTTTGGTGCCAATTGTAGTCAATCAATTTTGTATTTACCGGCCACTTCATCGAGCCTTGAGAAAAATTGACCTAAGTCAAATTTCTCATTAGTAAATAAATCATTGATATATATATACGCAATTATCGATTTACCTCTTTTGATGTAACATCTTTCAGGGGTAATCTTTAATTTACAATATTTCCTGACGTCAGTGTTATTTAAAGGAACGTATATATTGGGCTTATTATATATTTGATGATGCTTATTTAATTTACTACCTGTGCATGCTGTGTCTTTTTTATGTGTCATTGAACGTGTTGTTATTCTGAGTACTTTAGCTACTGACTCAGTCATTTCTTTTAGATTGTCTATTGTTATTCGCGATAAAGCATCCGCGATATAATTATCTTTGCCCCTAAGATATTCAACTGTGAATTCATATTCCTCTAGATCAAGTCTCATTCTAGTCAATTTAGAACTAGGATTTCTCATTGAAAATAAGTATGTTAGTGGTCTGTGATCCGTACGGACAAGAAATTGTTTACCGTATATGTATGGCCTAAAGTGTGTAATAGCCCAGTGAATTGCTGTTAATTCTTGTTCAATGGTGGATTTATTGCTTTCTCCTTTTGTGAAGGATTTGGATGCATATGCAACTGGTAGGTGTTTTCCTTCGTGGTCTTGAGTTAAAACTGCCCCACAAGCATACTTGCTTGCGTCTGTAGTTATACAAAACTCTTTCCCGAAGTCAGAGTATTGCAGTAATGTTGGGCTTATTAATGCTTTCTTCAAATAATTAAATGCTTCAATCTTCAGTCCATTCGAACTGTACATTTTTTTTTGTTAGTCTCGTAATGTAATTACAGAAGTAATTGCAAAAGGCTACGAATCTTCGTGCGCCATCTGCGTCAGTAGGTTGTGGATAATTCTTGATTACTGAATATTTACTATCGTCTGGTAGTATCCCTTTATCAGTACACTTATGTCCTCACTTGGCTGGCCGAGATTTCTTCAATTTTACATTTTAGAATTTTTGTGTCGGATTGACAAAGTTGCGTTTGAA
>NW_016157208.1:165502-172884 GCF_001687245.7 Rhagoletis zephyria
TAGATATGTTACTTCCGTTTTAAAAAATGAACATTTTTCGGGGTGTAGTTTGAGATTGTGTTTTCTACATAATTCAAAGACATTAGTTAAATTTGAAAGCATGTGCTTCTCAGAGCATCCTAATACGACTAAATCGTCCATATATAAGAAAGCTTGATCTGGTTTTAAACCACTGAAAGCAAATGTCATCATTCTTTGGAATGAGTTAGGTGCTATTTTTAGTCCATATGGAAGTCTAGTGAATCTATATGATCCATTGTACGTTGAAAATGACGTAAGATTTCTAGATTTATCTTCCAGTTCTATTTGGTGGAATCCAGACATTAAATCTAAGCCAGAGAAATATTTTGCTCTGCCAAGTTGATCTAGGATGTCGTCTATTCTTGGCAGTGGAAACTTGTCTGTGACGAGTTTTTTATTCAGTTGTCTGTAATCTATTACTAATCTCCATCTTTTTTCTTTCGAGCCTGGTACACGTACACTTTTATTTAATGTTTATTAAAATTACACCTTAAAATACTAGTTAATGGTTGAAATATAGGAAAGGAACAGAGAAATTGAGTGTTTTGTCAAAAATTTACCAAAAATTATCAAAAATTAACAAAATTCGAGATAACTTATTTTACTGGATATAGAGAAATAATTGCCACTTTTCACTTGGCTGGCCGAGATTTCTTCAATTTTACATTTTAGAATTTTTGTGTCGGATTGACAAAGTTGCGCTTGAAGGTGATGAATTTGCGGGGAGATGTGCTGCTGTAGTATTTATGAATGGAATGATCTTGACCTTGAGAAATATGCGAATGCGTTTATGAATGAAATAGTTATTGTTGTATTTCAGTATACGTGTAATTATGTGCATATATATGTATGCTGCCGTGATTTTTACATACATATGTACATTTATAGGTATGTTCGTAGTTTTTTTGGCAGTAATATGCACATACATATATATGCATGCAAAAACATTATCAATTAATGGAGCATGTACATACATATGCGTGGGAAATGCATTTTCATTTGACTCCAAAACTTTTGGGGCATAGGTATTTATGGTCAAAATAAAGTCGACTCTAGAGTTACAGTTTGTCAGCCATAAATAGGAAGAAAGTTAGTTGCAGCTTTTATTTTATTTGCAAATATCAATTTGCAAAACGATAAACTTTGCCGTATAAACGCTGAGTTAATTTTTTATTTGCAAATAGCTAAATCACGCAAATAAGTATTGATACGTGGTACTATTTGCAAATAAGCGCAAGACGCCGCCATTATTAGGTTTATTTTCTTTTACGGTGGTCATCTTATTGCCTTTTTATAATCAGGCAATATTAAAAAAGAATTTTTCACCATCGAATAAACAGTGAGTCAGGTATTTGCAAATTATTTTTATTTGCTAATAGCTTACGTATAAACGTAGTAACAGATACCTATTCCACTGAAAATGATGTGAAAAAGCTGTAACTATCTTTAGTGTCAACTTTATTTTGACCATGAATAAGCCCCATTATTTACATGTAATACGAGTATTGCAGTTAAAAATCATCATTCAACACATTGGTCCGTATGCATAAAAACTAAGCAGTTGCTTTTACTTAAAATTTCATAACTTTCACTTAAATTTATTTGAACAAATCGAGTAAAAGGACTGAGATTTTAAGAAAAGGTATCTGCTTAGGTTATATGCATATGGCATATTTTCGCGAAATAAATGTTCATAAAACTCAAATATAACTTTTCGAGAAAAACCACTTTGCTAACAAGTGCAATTGCTGCTTTTGTACGTTTTTGTCAATGTATCTTTGAGTGAATTTGCTAGCAAGAAAACTGCGGTTTGTTGCATTGAAAGCAGCGTAGCAATCGTTAAGAAATAAAAACTGATTTTTTCTTCGCTTTTAAATGCCGACAACAAATTACCAAAGAGTACGCATTTGTAGGCTTTTTTTGTAATGTGTCCATCTTTAAAGTGAATTTGGGAAAAAACTAAAGCACCTAGCAAACTGCGGTTTGTTGCATTGCAAATAGCGTAGCAACTACAATAAGAATCGTTAAAAAAAAAAACGATTTTTTCGACCCAAATGCCGACGGCAAATCACCAATGAGTTTGCATATTTGCATAGCTTTCACATATTTATTAGATAACAAATCTACGTTTTGGAGTTAAAGCATTCCCTGGCATATATTTTCGTAAATTAATTTTCATTAATTTAACCAAGAATTTTAATCTTTTTTTTATTAAATCTATGCCGCGAAAAAGAAAATCCAAACCAAAGTACTTAACATTGATACAAATTAACAATATTGTATATCCGCTCAGATCTGTTAAATTGCCGCTCTCAATTTTCGATTCGAGTGGTGAGCTTCTAGAGCGATTTTGGTAGTGTTTGACAATTCACACGGCTATTCGTAATTGCTGCTTCTCTGTTTTAAACGTTCTCTGGCATTTAGCAAATGTACATTTACGCGAGTATATTTGACATTCCTCCTCTTCTTCGCAAGTATAATCGATAAAACTAAGTTGGACACCAAAAAGTTATCGGTTTAATCTGAGATATTTTTAATTATAATTTAGCATGGCTAATCTCTTTTTCTAATAACAGATTAGGGAGTTAAGCTCGAAAATTAGGATAATCTTTTTATATGTAAAGCTATTATTAAGCGATTCAGTTACATACATACAAATGTAGGTTAGGTTAGAAATTAAACATTAATTTCACTTAATTTTATTCATTTTTCTGATTTAATTTTTTTGTTCATTTTCATTTTTAATTATTTTAATACATGAAATTATCGGTATGATTGATAAAATATACTTGTATATACTTGTGACTCAAGGGCGTTAAAATATCTTGGAAACACCGCATCAGTTATTGTTTTTGAGCTTATAGTTTAAGCATTTCTATTTGTATATATTCCTAAAGTTACCAAAATAGACTACTAAACCTATGCCTAAAGTCATCTACGAATATCAAAACCAGGGCATGAATCACGTATGACGACATTCGTCTGAACGATGTCGTGTCGAGATTGTCTTGCTTTATAAAAATCAAAAATTGTTTGATCGTTTGGGCGATATCGTCAACTCGATTCCAGTTTTGCTTCACGTAACAGTAATAGCCCGAACACAATGAAAACGACGAGCTACAAACCACAGCTGTCAAATTATTTTAACACGTACTCTTATGTAGATAATTATTTTGGCGACGACCGGGCTACGCGACGGCTGTGGTTGTGGCCAGATTAGATCTATTTCTATTTTTCTGGCGACAGATAAGGTTCTTCCTCTTCTTTTATGTCAAACTCATACAAACTCATGATGTCGCTGCCGCGTTCAAAGAAATCATGTCGCCATCGACAAAGCGCTTAGATAATTAAGATGACAAATTGGAAGCTGTGGTCGGTAGCTCGTCGATTTCAATGTGTTCAGAACTTAACTGTAGCCAACAGTTAGCGAGTGGCGAAACGAACGAATACAATGAGGTACAACCAAACTCGCTATCGTCTATCCGTGCTAGCTAACTTTGTTGTTGCTTTCACATGCAAAATTTTTCGTTAAGCGACCGGAACTCAAACATAGCAAGCAACGAAGTGGCGAATCGATGACGGCTATTAACACGTAACCGCAACACAAATGCATAAATCAGTGTTTTGACAACATCGTTTTGTCAGTATCGTTTGAACGACTATCGTTTCAAAGTTACGTGATTCATGCCCAGTTGCAACAAATGAGTCCATACATATTTATGTACATACATAGGTACAAAGCCGTATGCATGTGCGGAGTTTAAATAATCGGAAGTAATAATCAATTGAAGCGCATTTCCTCTTACTATGCATATGCCTAAATGTATGCAACCATTTGGCAAGCAAACACAGGGTGCTTCTAATGAAAAAAAAATTATGCTGAAATACACATGCTAAGCCCTTCGAAATTTTGTGCTGGGATATGCGTTACAGCTTCGCAAATTTTACCCCTACCGAAACCAAAGATGTATACACATCGAAAAAATTACGTGACGGGTCGTACGAATGATTATGTTGGAATTATGGCATACGTTTGCTGACGGATCGTAATATATCTCGCTATGTAGTAGATTAAACACTTTTTGTAATAGAATATTGTCAAAGAAATGTCACTTAATGTGTCATTTAAATACGTACTTGTAAGCAGAAAAATATTAAATATTGAAGAGACATAAAAATGGACGCTGAGTTATTATTTTATTTGGAAAGTTCTTCTGAGGAAAATGACGGGAATGAGCAACGTCTTATAAGAAGACGTTTGAGAGACAAAAGCAATCCGCTTACATTGCCACAAAAAGCGTAAGTTTTGAAATATGTATGTAGTCTCCTATGTTTTCAATTTAGATTTTTATTTAAGATTCATTAAGAGATTTCGTCTCAACAAGGATGCATTTCATTACGTTTTGCAAACTATTGACTTCCATGGCCAATCTTCTGTAGCTGTGCCTCCTATGCTTCAATTGGCAGCAACGCTTTCTTTTTTAGGAAGTGGTGGTTTCCAGCATTCGGTAGGCAACGACTATATTATTAGAATGAGTCAAAGTTTGGTATCAAAAGTCACTTCAAGGTTGCTAAGGAAATGGAAGCGAAATTATGCCCAAAACATATAAAATTCACTCCTGAAAATTCGACACCTTGTATGGAGTGGTTCTACGCAAAATACAAAATACCCACAGGTGAAGAAGTGAAATACATGGCATTGTTTTCTTGGTAGCTTTTAATATTTTTATTCCTTTTAGTTATTGGATGTATCGATGGTACTCACATTGGTCTACAAAAACCCAGCAGCAATGAGCACATGTTTTTCAACCGGAAGGGGTTTCATAGTCTCAATGTGATGGTGGTAAGTTCAATATGCATACATATGTGAATTAAGAATCGCTTAGAATCTTGGAGTGTTCATGTACTCACCCATATTTGGTGATGAATTTGCGGGGAGATGTGCTGCTGTAGTATTTATGAATGGAATGATCTTGACCTTGAGAAATATGCGAATGCGTTTATGAATGAAATAGTTATTGTTGTATTTCAGTATACGTGTAATTATGTGCATATATATGTATGCTGCCGTGATTTTTACATACATTTATAGGTATGTTCGTAGTTTTTTTGGCAGTAATATGCACATACATATATATGCATGCAAAAACATTATCAATTAATGGAGCATGTACATACATATGCGTGGGAAATGCATCATCATTTGACTCCAAAACTTTTGGGGCATAGGTATTTATGGTCAAAATAAAGTCGACTCTAGAGTTACAGTTTGTCAGCCATAAATAGGAAGACAGTTAGTTGCAGCTTTTATTTTATTTGCAAATATCAATTTGCAAAACGATAAACTTTGCCGTATAAACGCTGAGTTAATTTTTTATTTGCAAATAGCTAAATCACGCAAATAAGTATTGATACGTGGTACTATTTGCAAATAAGCGCAAGACGCCGCCATTATTAGGTTTATTTTCTTTTTCGATGGTCATCTTATTGCCTTTTTATAATCAAGACGTTGCCATTTTTAACTTATTATCTTTATCGATGGTCAAATTATTGCCTTTTTATAATTAGGCAATATTAAAAAAGAATTTTCCACCATCGAATAAACAGTGAGTCAGGTATTTGCAAATTATTTTTATTTGCTAATAGCTTACGTATAAACGTAGTAACAGATACCTATTCCACTGAAAATGATGTGAAAAAGCTGTAACTATCTTTAGTGTCAACTTTATTTTGACCATGAATAAGCCCCATTATTTACATGTAATACGAGTATTGCAGTTAAAAATCATCATTCAACACATTGGTCCGTATGCATAAAAACTAAGCAGTTGCTTTTACTTAAAATTTCATAACTTTCACTTAAATTTATTTGAACAAATCGAGTAAAAGGACTGAGATTTTAAGAAAAGGTATCTGCTTAGGTTATATGCATATGGCATATTTTCGCGAAATAAATGTTCATAAAACTCAAATATAACTTTTCGAGAAAAACCACTTTGCTAACAAGTGCAATTGCTGCTTTTGTACGTTTTTGTCAATGTATCTTTGAGTGAATTTGCTAGCAAGAAAACTGCGGTTTGTTGCATTGAAAGCAGCGTAGCAATCGTTAAGAAATAAAAACTGATTTTTTCTTCGCTTTTAAATGCCGACAACAAATTACCAAAGAGTACGCATTTGTAGGCTTTTTTTGTAATGTGTCCATCTTTAAAGTGAATTTGGGAAAAAACTAAAGCACCTAGCAAACTGCGGTTTGTTGCATTGCAAATAGCGTAGCAACTACAATAAGAATCGTTAAAAAAAAAAACGATTTTTTCGACCCAAATGCCGACGGCAAATCACCAATGAGTTTGCATATTTGCATAGCTTTCACATATTTATTAGATAACAAATCTACGTTTTGGAGTTAAAGCATTCCCTGGCATATATTTTCGTAAATTAATTTTCATTAATTTAACCAAGAATTTTAATCTTTTTTTTTATTAAATCAATGCCGCGAAAAAGAAAATCCAAACCAAAGTACTTAACATTGATACAAATTAACAATATTGTATATCCGCTCAGATCTGTTAAATTGCCGCTCTCAATTTTCGATTCGAGTGGTGAGCTTCTAGAGCGATTTTGGTAGTGTTTGACAATTCACACGGCTATTCGTAATTGCTGCTTCTCTGTTTTAAACGTTCTCTGGCATTTAGCAAATGTACATTTACGCGAGTATATTTGACATTCCTCCTCTTCTTCGCAAGTATAATCGATAAAACTAAGTTGGACACCAAAAAGTTATCGGTTTAATCTGAGATATTTTTAATTATAATTTTGCATGGCTAATCTCTTTTTCTAATAACAGATTAGGGAGTTAAGCTCGAAAATTAGGATAATCTTTTTATATGTAAAGCTATTATTAAGCGATTCAGTTACATACATACAAATGTAGGTTAGGTTAGAAATTAAACATTAATTTCACTTAATTTTATTCATTTTTCTGATTTAATTTTTTTATTCATTTTCATTTTTAATTATTTTAATACATGAAATTATCGGTATGATTGATAAAATATACTTGTATATACTTGTGACTCAAGGGCGTTAAAATATCTTGGAAACACCGCATCAGTTATTGTTTTTGAGCTTATAGTTTAAGCATTTCTATTTGTATATATTCCTAAAGTTACCAAAATAGACTACTAAACCTATGCCTAAAGTCATCTACGAATATCAAAACCAGGGCATGAATCACGTATGACGACATTCGTCTGAACGATGTCGTGTCGAGATTGTCTTGCTTTATAAAAATCAAAAATTGTTTGATCGTTTGTGCGATATCGTCAACTCGATTCCAGTTTTGCTTCACGTAACAGTAACTG
>NW_016157208.1:172909-192520 GCF_001687245.7 Rhagoletis zephyria
GGCCAGATTAGATCTATTTCTATTTTTCTGGCGACAGATAAGGTTCTTCCTCTTCTTTTATGTCAAACTCATACAAACTCATGATGTCGCTGCCGCGTTCAAAGAAATCATGTCGCCATCGACAAAGCGCTTAGATAATTAAGATGACAAATTGGAAGCTGTGGTCGGTAGCTCGTCGATTTCAATGTGTTCAGAACTTAACTGTAGCCAACAGTTAGCGAGTGGCGAAACGAACGAATACAATGAGGTACAACCAAACTCGCTATCGTCTATCCGTGCTAGCTAACTTTGTTGTTGCTTTCACATGCAAAATTTTTCGTTAAGCGACCGGAACTCAAACATAGCAAGCAGCGAAGTGGCGAATCGATGACGGCTATTAACACGTAACCGCAACACAAATGCATAAATCAGTGTTTTGACAACATCGTTTTGTCAGTATCGTTTGAACGACTATCGTTTCAAAGTTACGTGATTCATGCCCAGTTGCAACAAATGAGTCCATACATATTTATGTACATACATAGGTACAAAGCCGTATGCATGTGCGGAGTTTAAATAATCGGAAGTAATAATCAATTGTAGCGCATTTCCTCTTACTATGCATATGCCTAAATGTATGCAACCATTTGGCAAGCAAACACAGGGTGCTTCTAATGAAAATAAAAATTTTATGCTGAAATACACATGCTAAGCCCTTCGAAATTTTGTGCTGGGATATGCGTTACAGCTTCGCAAATTTTACCCCTACCGAAACCAAAGATGTATACACATCGAAAAAATTACGTGACGGGTCGTACGAATGATTATGTTGGAATTATGGCATACGTTTGCTGACGGATCGTAATATATCTCGCTATGTAGTAGATTAAACACTTTTTGTAATAGAATATTGTCAAAGAAATGTCACTTAATGTGTCATTTAAATACGTACTTGTAAGCAGAAAAATATTAAATATTGAAGAGACATAAAAATGGACGCTGAGTTATTATTTTATTTGGAAAGTTCTTCTGAGGAAAATGACGGGAATGAGCAACGTCTTATAAGAAGACGTTTGAGAGACAAAAGCAATCCGCTTACATTGCCACAAAAAGCGTAAGTTTTGAAATATGTATGTAGTCTCCTATGTTTTCAATTTAGATTTTTATTTAAGATTCATTAAGAGATTTCGTCTCAACAAGGATGCATTTCATTACGTTTTGCAAACTATTGACTTCCATGGCCAATCTTCTGTAGCTGTGCCTCCTATGCTTCAATTGGCAGCAACGCTTTCTTTTTTAGGAAGTGGTGGTTTCCAGCATTCGGTAGGCAACGACTATATTATTAGAATGAGTCAAAGTTTGGTATCAAAAGTCACTTCAAGGTTGCTAAGGAAATGGAAGCGAAATTATGCCCAAAACATATAAAATTCACTCCTGAAAATTCGACACCTTGTATGGAGTGGTTCTACGCAAAATACAAAATACCCACAGGTGAAGAAGTGAAATACATGGCATTGTTTTCTTGGTAGCTTTTAATATTTTTATTCCTTTTAGTTATTGGATGTATCGATGGTACTCACATTGGTCTACAAAAACCCAGCAGCAATGAGCACATGTTTTTCAACCGGAAGGGGTTTCATAGTCTCAATGTGATGGTGGTAAGTTCAATATGCATACATATGTGAATTAAGAATCGCTTAGAATCTTGGAGTGTTCATGTACTCACCCATATTTTCTATAGATATGCGATCACCAGTATAACATTAGGGCAATAAACGCCAGATGGAGCAGCACATGACTCCTTCATTTGGAAACATTCCGAGGATAGGATGTCGTTGCAAGAACGGTTTCAGTTGAATCCGAAAAACAATTTCTGGCTTCTTGGTAGTATAAGACACATTAATCATGAAAAATTCAAGGTTTATTCTTGTGTAACCTTATTAAGGGGACTCCGGAAATCCGCTTGAACCGTGGTGCATTACACCTTATAGAAGTCCCAGCGATGGTTCAAGTGAAAGCACATTTAACGAGGTCCACTCAAAGGCCAGATGCATAGTTGAACGGACTATCGGCATTTTAAAAGGACGGTGGAAGATCCTAGGCTACGAGAAACGGGGAAGATATATTCCAGAAAAAGTTGCTATGTTTGCTAATGTTTGCTCTGCTGTACACAATATATGTATGGAATTTAAAGTTCCTTTTAATCAACCCAGCGTTGAAATTTTTGAAGCCAACGAAGTTTGCATTGGAGAAGAAACACAAATGTCTAAAGTTGCACAGAATATTAGAAACCAAATAAAACATTCACTTGTCAATTAAAACATATTTGAATTCATTCTCGTCATATATGTAGTACTTCTATAAATATATATATATTATATATTATATATGTTATTATTAATTATTATTATTAATTATTATTATTATATATATTAAATTAATCGTTTAACTTCAGGTAACGCGTAAATTAATCTCTAGTTAAACTAAATAAGACTTAAAAAACACCTTTACTCCATATACACGTATATATATATATATATATAATGTCCTGACTATTTTGTTTGATGTTTAAGCATTTCTAATTTCGTTCTTTTTATCTCTAAATCTAGTTTTTGCGCCTCCATTTGGTGTTTGTACTTAGTTTCTTTCAGTTGTAAAAGGCGCTCATGTATCTCTAGCAATCTGTCAAGCTTAGCTTCCATGTTACTTCTGCCCTCATTTGAAGCTTTAAGATTCTGTTCCAACAGAACTAGCTTGGGGTCAGTTGCTGTTGCTTGTCTCTTCTTCTTTGGCACTTCAACATAAATATTTTCGTTCTCCGAATCGTCGGCCGGGAAAATTATACACTTTTCACTGATACTGTCCACCATGCTTTTATCGAGTTCTTTCTCCAAATTTTTTGGAGAACTTTACTCCACGAGCTGCATTGACGAAGAACTTCCGAAAGTGACCACGTTCGCCATGCCTTCTACTGTCAAGCTCGGAACACTTTGACGACTGCAACTTCACGACGTAACCTTGAAGCCAGCTTCTTAAACATTTTGAAGACCTCAGCGACATAGCAAACAGCTGATTTTAAAGTTTGACATTTTGGTATATTTATTTCACAAATTGTGTATTTTTATTTAAGTAAATAAGAAAAACATGAACAATCAAGAATATGTGATTAATTTTGCGACAATTTAATTTTGCAGCACTACATCTACTCATTGTCGCCGGCAAAATTAGAAATAGATTTAATTTGGCGACGTCGACAATTGCAGTCCTGCAGCCAAGATGTCGTGCTGTCGTCAAAATAATTGTGTCCGTAAGAACGTGTGTATTTAAAATTTGACAGATGCTGCTTGTCGCTTGCTGTCGTCAAAGTGTTCCGAGCTTTACTTCTAAGCCGCTTGCCTGAATAATATTTTCTTCCGCCTCCGTGATGTACTTCTCCTCGAATGGCCCTCCACCTGTTCGACTTTTTGAGGACTTGTTGAACGATAGTTCAACACCTACAATATATTTATATGAAATTCGTATTTTAAATAGATGGATAAATCATTCAAACAAACTTTTTTCCACGTTTTGGCGTCCTTAACAGGTGGTCCCACAGCATTCAATTTTCTAGAAAGGTCCTCCCAAAGCCTTATACTCGTTGCCTTGCCTTGTGCGCAGTTCGGTATCATGTTCTTCGCCAATTTTGGATGTTCCTTCATGAATTCGCCCAAAATATTTTTTTGATTTTGATTAAGCTTGTTAAAGGTCGTCCTAAGATATTTATGAATTAGTTAAAATTGCCATTTGGCTTAATTTTACTGCAATTCACTTAAATTTTTTCCTTTTTGCGTCTTTTATTTGCTCGTACGAACAGCGTCAGGCAATCGAATGACGTTTACGTCATATTGTGTACGTTCACTGGAAATGTAATACCGAATTACGACACGTATCATACGTTGACGGGTGTTGTAATACCGAATACACACTTTTACGTGACGAGTAAGCCGTTAACGGAACACATAATTCGACCCCAGATCCGTATCTATTACGGTCAATTCTCACGCAGAAGATATTGTGCAAAAAACCCTACTGAAAAGGAAAAAATAAGTTTTAAACCAAAAATTCAATACAAAAACTTGAATTGTTTTAACCATAACCGAACATATGTTTGTGTATATATTCATTTGCCGGTGGTGTCAATTAAAATTTCTTCACTTAATTAGGAAACAAAACAAACAGAGTTGATCAAAAATTGATGCAGATTTCTATCAGCATCACATCGATGTTGAATTTGCGTAACTTTTCTTTATCCAAATAATGTAAAATAATCTGCCTTATCCAGAGTTTCACCTGAAAAAACTTCACCCGAAAATTTTTCATCCGCCCATAGTAAAACCATGGAAACCAGGAGTAAAAAGTGAACCGGTTCGAGGAAAATGAAACTCGTGATAAGGCTGAATAAATGAAATCTCGGTCGGCGATCACTGAAACGCAGCTAGCCACTATATTCGCGAAAAAGCAATGTTGCCACTTTTTCTCAATCAGCCCTATTCTGCATTTCGACTCGAATCAAAATTTTCTCCGTTTGGCAACTTTGGTATTCTGCGTTCCGTTTCCTTTCGATCAATCTTCGAAATTTACGATTATACCTATTCTACATTTCGATCGTAGTTCCGGTTTTCTAAGTTGCAAATTTGTTGACGGAGAACGTTTCAATTGTTATTTTCGTGGGTTTAAATAATAAAATTTTATAAAAAATTTAAGTAAAATATACTATGCATGATTGTAAAAGTCATCATAAATGAATTTTCGCGATTTCTGTGTTTTCGCGAGCGGTAATACGGGCAATATTGGCTCAAATAATGGCAACCAAAAGGTATATTGCGCGACGTTTTCAAAGTGGAAGTCCAGGCGTTTTTGTTTACATTATCTATAAATAAGACTGTGAAATGCACTGAATACAATTTATTCTTTTTATATAAAATTAATTAATTAATTACAATTTCGTCACATTTTATAGTTAAAACGCTCATATTTATTGAATCTTATTGCAACTATGTATGTTCGACTGATTTTATGCCAAAGTGTCTTTTATGCAATTTTAATGCAAATATTAACTTTTCCACTAATTTTTCCCCATAAATTGTAAACAAGCAATGCGTGCACAACGATTAGCAAACGACAGTGCCGTACTTATCCGTTTCTGCATCTTCTACGATTTGCCGATAACTAGCCGATAACGACAAATGTGCAGATAGCCTAACATAACAACTACCACCGGCTTTTAAGGCTGATTCACATACAACTTTCTTCGCTTTGCTTGATAGTTCTTTGCTTTGACATATAAGATCGATGTAGGCATATGCATGAGTATGCTCACATAAAAAACGTTTGAAGCAAAGCAAAGCAAAACGAAGCAAAATCTTGGGCAACTCTTAACTTTTGCCCGCTTTGGCAATCAGCTGTCTACATGTATCTTTTCTCGTGCGCTTGCATTTGCATTTAATGACAAACATAGGGTAAGTAGGAATTATTGCTATTATTACTTCATATTATTATATGGTTATCTATTTTACAGATAAACAATATGGAGGAAAAGGAGAACGCAAAAGCTGTCAAAGCGTTTATTGTAGCATACCTTCTGCGTTTCACGCTTTGTTGTCAAAGTTTGAACTGTCAAGCAAAGCGAGGAAAGTCTTACAGAATAATGTATGTATGAGTGAAAGCTATCGATAGTGCTTACAAAACCATCGATGTTTTCGATAGTCAAAAACCATCGATACTATCGATAGTGCCATCGATAGCTTTCCAGCTCCAATAGTCTCAAGGCGAATTTATACAAGGTGGTGTTGATGGCGATTTTAGATTTTCGCCNGCAGACTAAACGCAATTTCAGTTTATTTTAAGTGATGGACAAAATTGAATGATAGTAATCCATATAAGCAAAAAAAGCAATGGAAGAAAAAATTTAAAAAGTGTTTATTAAAAAGTATTCGATACTATGAGTACTTTGCAAAGTATCGAGTAAAATCACCAAATAAGGTATCGAGTATTAAAGTACTCGNACCATCGATGTTTTCGATAGTCAAAAACCATCGATACTATCGATAGTGCCATCGATAGCTTTCCAGCTCCAATAGTCTCAAGGCGAATTTATACAAGGTGGTGTTGATGGCGATTTTAGATTTTCGCCGAGGTACGTTTTAATGTCAAAATGATGTGTTTGTTGTAAACTGAATTCGCGTTGTTTACAACAAACACATCATTTTGACATTCAGTAGTCCCGCAGCGAAAAATTTAATTCGCCATCAACACCACCTTGTATAAAGCCGCCTTGAATAGTCTGCTATACAGTTCAATGCAAGGCGAATTTATACAAGGTGGTGTTGATAGCGAAGTTAGATTTTCGCCGCGATACTTCCTAATGTCAAAATCGTGTGTTTGTTGTAAACGAAAATCTAAATCCGCCATCAACACCACCTTGTATAAACTCGCCTTGGTTAGGGTTCGAAATTTCAGACTTTGGTATCGATACTGAGTACTCATTCTGCCATCGAGCTCATGGTATCGATACCCTAAAAGAATCAGGGAAAAAGTATCGATACTACTCAGTATCGGACTCATTAAAATACGTTTTTTGGGATACTTAAAATATTTTATTCTTCAATCGTATATCTAGTTATTTTCTGAAAATAAAACAATATAAATTTAAAATATTTGATTTTTATTTCATTGCAGAACTTACTTTCACGTTAGAAGTAATTTTAATGTTAAATGTACATACATACATACAAATATATATACATATATATACTTTCACGAATTTCAATTTTTATTAAGACATTTTTTTTAACTTTTTGTGTGTGCATTTTCAATTTTAGTATAATAATGTGCAAGTTTGAATTAAAAGTCAACGGTAGTAGGCTATACGTAATAATTTGGCTACTCGTAAATTTGAATAGGTTACAAAACTGCATAGCCAAAAAGTTTCTAAAAATTCTGCATTTTCGTGAACTTTGCGCAAAGTTTTATGGCCCTATTCATAAAAAATAAAAAAGGTTTATAAACTGAAAAATGTATGAAATTGTCATTTTATTAAGCTCTTTAAACCTACTCTATTTTTTATGAATATGGCCATTAAACTTTAACTTATTTGGCTTATGATATGCAGCAGACTAAACGCAATTTCAGTTTATTTTAAGTGATGGACAAAATTGAATGATAGTAATCCATA
The DNA here is from genome assembly GCF_001687245.7 of Rhagoletis zephyria. Classification (NCBI taxonomy): domain Eukaryota; kingdom Metazoa; phylum Arthropoda; class Insecta; order Diptera; family Tephritidae; genus Rhagoletis; species Rhagoletis zephyria. The sequence goes on from NW_016157208.1 coordinate 180,102, forward strand.
TAAGCAAAAAAAGCAATGGAAGAAAAAATTTAAAAAGTGTTTATTAAAAAGTATTCGATACTATGAGTACTTTGCAAAGTATCGAGTAAAATCACCAAATAAGGTATCGAGTATTAAAGTACTCGATACTTATACCCTAAGTATCGATACTTACTCAATATCGATAGTATCGTTCGATTCCTAGCCTTGGTTCAATGCGAATGGGAGCGTGAGCTTTTCATTTTGACCAATATCTTCGTTGTTACTTAACTTTTTGCAATAGTTGATACATCAAGAGATAGAGACATAAAATATCTTTCAGAATTATAGAATAAATATTTTTAGTTGCCCACGCTTAAAGTTTAAAGTAAGGGAAAAATGGATATTTTCAAGCACGATGTGCACATATGGATTTATTTAAACTAACTTTTTCCTGACAACTTATTTAAATTCCAAAAACTGAAGGCCAACTTGAATTAAAAGAACCAACACTGAAATGCGCCAAATAGCACAAATTTCTATGTAAAGCAAAAAACAGGATCTGGGATTTTTGCTAGTCCAACTTTCTTGTTTCAAATCATTGGAATTAATTAAGTAAACAAGTATCTACTTCAAATTTTCATTTTAAAATCGCTCAAGTTTGTAAATTTTTATATTTGACGAACCTGTTTATTCAAATTATCTTCGACAAAAAATCCAACCATGTGCCACAATCATACGTTTTTCCTAATTGCAAATTCTTGCTGGCAAAATTTTTTCCATTTTGAATTTGCAACTTCTCTCCAAGAACTAGTCTTCCTACTTATGATTTATTTAAATAAAACTTGTGAAATTTTGTTGAGACTGTTAAGCCATTTTTAGCCGTTTTTTTTGCCATTTAGCCGGTTCGTCCAAAAAGTTATGGCAACACTGCCGGCAACCCTCCAGTAACTTAATTTCTGAGGATTCGCTCTCATAGCACAAAAGTACAATAATAGGAGTGTTCGCTATGCAACTGCCAGTAAGAATTAGCCAGTAACAAAATTCAGAGAATAAGGTACCTTACTCTTCCAAAGAGAGAAACTTACTAAGTTCTGCGCGAATAGGAATTAGCAAACATTTGCAAGTTTCACTGCCAGCTGGCGTCCACTGTTGCATTACGAGCGTAATAATTTTTTTAAATTATTTCAGGTAGAAACCAAAACAGGACCTATACGTATATTTCTTCTTGTTCTGACTAGGGATGGGTAGTGGGGGGGTGAAATTCGGTTTTTTCCGAATTTCGAACATTGCCCAACCATTCGATTATTCGATTCGAAATTTGGTGGTGCAAATTCGATTTAATTCAAATATTTTCGAATTTTCAAAAAATTTGTTTAATTGAACCTTCTTAATCGAGTTCGGAGATGTTTGCGTTAAATATTTAACACCAAGTCATAAAATCTGCATCGTTCGTTCAATTAAAAAAAAAAACGAGGTGTCAAATTTAAATAATCGCTTCCGCAGATGTTTACGTTAAATGTTTAATACCAAGTCATAAAATCTGTATCGTTCGTTCTATTTTCACAAAGGAAGTAGGTGTTAAATGAAAGGGCTTGCCCTGTAAATGTGTAATATGGTTTTAGTTTTGTGCCATATATAAGAAAATCAAAATCAAATTATTTAATAAGTTAAATAAATCACACCAATATAGGTATCAACCGATGGTTTTGAATAAGCTTTATTTTTTAATTATATTTAGGAGGAGTTCCACCTGTTTGAAACGTCGAATATAGTAAAAAAGTGTTGTGCTTAAAATACTATGCAACAATTAAAATATTTTTGAGNATAAGAAAATCAAAATCAAATTATTTAATAAGTTAAATAAATCACACCAATATAGGTATCAACCGATGGTTTTGAATAAGCTTTATTTTTTAATTATATTTAGGAGGAGTTCCACCTGTTTGAAACGTCGAATATAGTAAAAAAGTGTTGTGCTTAAAATACTATGCAACAATTAAAATATTTTTGAGGTGCTTGAAGAGAGTGACCTGTCTAAAAAGTTAAACTCAAATCACACTGTGGACAGCCGAAACCAACCCGGACTTTGTTAACATTCTCTGAAAGTATACCCATCCAGTATTTTTGTAGAACATTTTAACCTATTAGCCCGCGCCTAAACGGCTCATTTTGACCCTTACTTCAAGAAATCCCGCAAAAAGCAAATTTGGAAAGTCGTTAGAGGATTGATATATTCTAGAAAATTATTTTCTTCTCAGGTAAAAGCTTCATGCCACCAACGTAAAAGCCTCTAAACATTTAAAATAAAAAATCAACAAAAAAAAATGGTTTTTTACAAACAAAATTTTTAAATTTGAGTTTGGAATAACAGTTCCTTCTAGGCACAGATTTTTTGTCCCGATGCATCAGTTCGAAAATCATGGAATTTTTTTTACTTGCATCCCTTAGACAAATGGAGTGCCACACACAGTGATGGCAAATTTAGTCAGAAAGAAGAAAGTTAAAGAGTTGATTTTTTTGGAAATAAAGATGAAATTCGATTTTTTCTAGAAAAATTCGATTTTATCCGAATTTTAGCAACACAAAGTTCGAATTCAAAAATTCGCCATTTTGGAGCTAAAATTCGATCAAAATTCGAATATCGAAGCTTCGAATATCGAATTTACCCATCCCTAGTTCTGACTTTCTTCAACATACGCTTCAATTTCTTTGTGGAAGTCACTGTCGGATTTCCTATATCGACAGTGGTGTCGAGTGCATCCCGATTACGAATACAGCCGAGTACCTTTCAAATGTTTGGAATTAATTAAATTAATTGAATAAACGAATATTTACCTACTTCTTCTTCGCAACAAAATTGTTCATTTTTAAATTTAACGAACTTGTTGATTCAAATAAATGTTGATAAAAATGCAACCGTGTGCCACAATCCTGCTTGCAAATTTTTAATGGCAAAAATTTTCCCAGCACGAATTTCCAACTTCCCCTCCAAATGAAATGTCTAAATTGTGCTCTCTCCTTGCAAGTTTTACTGGGTTTTTGGCTAAACGAACACGATTTGGTAATAATTGGTACCAACTTGTACAAATTTTGTGCATAGCGAACACTCCTAATGCAAAACCAGTAATAATTTCAAGTTTTACGCATGAACATGAGCACCCAGCACGGCAACCGTGTATTTGTAATTGCATTTGAGAAAAAAAATAATAGTTGATGACGTCATTTTTTAATCGGTTCTTTCATTCACACACAGGTTTCATTCCGTTTCATTCACATGGTGGCGAAAAAGTGACGTCACTGCAAAAAAAATTACTTTTTTCCGTCCTTGGTGATCTTTAATCGTTTGTTCATGAGTTTTACGAACAGCTGATTAATTTGTTGTTTATACGCAGCTAGTTCCTAATAAAACAATATATAGAGAAAAACAGCTGATCCCATGTTGCTGGGTGGAATTGAAACTAATAAAAGAAATGTTTGTTAGGTTTTTATAGTTGAAATTGGCGAAATAAACTTATTTAAATATAATATATATTGTTTTATTAGCAACTAGCTGCGAATAAAAAAAATAATAATCAGCTGTTCGTAAAACTTGCGAATTATTACTGGTTTTGCGTTCTTGTACTTTTGTCCTATGAGAGCGAATTCTCAGAAATTAAGTTAAGTGGCAAGTTACTGGATAATTTGTAAAAGAAGAAACCTGTTGTCTTTATAAATATGTATAAAAATGTGTATGTGTGCTGCATCAACTTGTCTAAATGACAACTGTCAAATTCTTGTAGGTGCACAGTATAGAGTTGCTCCAGCTTTTATGCACGTAAGCGCATGCCAAGGGATATCGCACAGGCACGCATACGCTTTCCTATGGAGTTCCAGCTTTATGCGGAATTTTACCCTTTAATAATTATTCCGAATGCATTCGTTCGGAACGGAATATAATTTATCAACATTTTTCAAATGAAATACCCTTGTTGCCCCAAATACAATGAACTGCTTGCTTACACATCCAGAAAGTACTGGAAATTTGTCTCGGTCCAGTTGCATGAAAATTTAGAAGGCACCAAGGCGTATTTAATTTAAGGCGTATTGAATACGCCTTGGAAGGCACTTTTGATCCGCAGCAAACGTTAAGAACGTGTCAGACGTGGCATTGAAATATATTTCGAAAAGGCTGTCAAATTAAGAAATCTCAGAAAGCAGTTGCATGAGCAGTCACACCTTGCATGTAAAGTGTCTTTCGAAAGGGGTTTTTCTTTTATTTCTGAAAGGCCAATTGCAGGGAAAATTTCTGAAAGAGGTTCACACTGCGAATGAATTGCTGGCAATCTTTCTCGATACTAAAATGCAACCGTGAGCCACTTTACCGGTTGTTGGTTATTTATCTTCGTTATAATAAACATAATTTTCAGTTTGAAGATTAATTTATTATTCATAACTAAAATATTAAATTCCTAAAAATGCTTAGCTAAAATCATTTCTATTAGTTTATTCAAAATTATGCGTTATTATTTCTAACAAACTCGCGACCAGTGTAACATGCCAAAACTAGATTAGTTTAACACATGATTCAATAATACAAGGTTAGATAATTATTGACAGCTGCGGTTTGACACTCCCTTACAAAAGGTTGCATTTACGAAGGACAGAGAAAGGGCAAGAATGCAATCCCTTGTTGCGAAAATGGTACTAGAAAAGTACTAAAAGTAGGCAATTAATAGTGAAATTCCTTTCGTATGTATGTATGTATGTATTTGCAGGAAATCTGGCATTTTAAACGAAATGTTGAACGTAATATTGATATATCTACGTGAATTACGTAATTTATATGCTCTTTAGCCGTATAAAAACTGCGAAATGCCTCAAAAATAAAATAAGACTACTATGAGATTGATGTAAACATCCAATGCTTACGTTTTCATCAGTTAAATATGCTTCATATGCATATACAAATAAACATATTGCACAAAAGCTTATACTTTTATTTCACACCAAAGCTACACTGTTTCCATGTAAATTTGCAAAGAAGCAACACGGTGCCACTGCTAAGGGAGCGGTGCGAGAGAGACAACTGTCAGTTTATCGAACCTTGTATTATTGAATCATGATATTAACAATACTTGCACAGAAATAAAAATTGCTAGTTCAGCGCCATGGCGCAATAAACAGGTGAAGTAATAAAACAGCTTTCCCGCTTTATTTCCTGGCATTCAAACTCTGATAGTCAAATTTTAAAGGCAATTTTAAAATAAAGCAGTGTCAAAATCTTTATTCTCGCTCTAATTACTACACCTGATATAATTCCGTCAATGTGAAGCGCGAGCAAATTGAAATATATTTTCGAAATCGGGTTTCGCTCGTTCAATTGTAGTCACATTTTGCCAAGGCGAATTTATATAAGGTGGTGTGACTAGCTCAGCTGATTTTGTGTATATGTTTCGCCGCACGGCTTCTGATATCAAATTGAAAAATNGTATAATTCCGTCAATGTGAAGCGCGAGCAAATTGAAATATATGGGGTGTTCACAGTTCGTTCCAAATAGTGTCTCAAAATGTAGACGTCTACATTTTAAGACGTTTTCTAACCGTAAAATCTGTGGTGTTGTTGTTTCCCATACAAAATTGGAAAACGACGCCGTCTACATTTTGTCACACTCAAAGGTATGTTTTTTACGCGTCTACATTTTGCAACCTCGCAGCAGGGTTGCATTATGGCAATACTAATCNCTTACCATCCACTTGAAAAAAATCTACCAAATCTGGAAAATATCTACCAATAACTTTTTTAGTTATTTTAATAATAACTTTTTGTTGCATTTTTTAGTTATTTCATCAACAATTATAATAGTTTATCAATGAACTTTGTTTTTAACTAATGTTAGGGCATTTGAGATCATATTAATGGCATCTTCTCTTTTTTTTTATCCAAAAGCGAAAGTAACTTATGGCAACAACGAAACTTCATCATTTGAAAAAACTTCAACTGGAGTTGCTATACCCAAACACATTGACTCAAACCGCCGCTTGATATTTTTCTAATATTCGCAATGTTTTTCACGTAAAAGTTTTTTCCATTTTCTTGTATAAGAATATTGTATTATTAAACAAACCCAAAAAAATCAAGGACTCAAGCTTTCCTTTTTATTGTATAAGAATATTGTATTATTAAACAAACCCATAAAAATCAAGGACTCAAGCTTTATCCAACCTTTAGATAAATTAAAAATTTTCGTCTAAATTTCGATCTTTTTACTCTGAATTTTACAACAATTTTGGGTATGCAGTTTTATCGTCCATGGAATTTTAGTATAACAAACAATGTGTAGCTAAAAATTGCCGTTGGTTTATAAAAAAAAATTGACGCCAGTCTTGTGTTTTTTTTTTTACAATTGCCATTTATAAAAACTGGTGTTAATTTCTTTTTGGCAAAATCATAGTAGGGGCCTTCATATAAAGAGATAAATTGCTTAAATTTATCACTTTGTCTGCATTCTTTCATGAACGCACCTTGATCTATTACATACAAAATTTTTATTATTTAATTTATATCGCTAGTTATGTTTCATTTTCACCACGTCCATTGGGTTCATTTGCTTTTTATGTGTTCGTAGTGAAAGCGACCCAGCTCGCAACCTGTCACGGTCGAATTTTGCTGAAATTTATACATTTATCTACCAAAATCGTTTAATAAAGTGATACGTTTCATTCTTACCTCGTACATTGCGTTCATTTGCTTTTATGTGTTCGTAGCGAAAGCGACTACCTCGCAACTTGTAAGGGTTGAATTTTGCTGAAATTTATACATTTATCCACCAAAGTCGTTTGATAAAGTGATAAACTTTATCAAGTGTATCAAGAGTTTATCACTTTTGATGAAGACACCTATTTTAAATATTTATGCCTGGATTATAATGGAAGTAACGGAACGGAGTGAACTTTCACTTAATTATCTATTGCATGGGAAATGAATGCAAATGGTTATAATGCACATAAACGTAACGTAAAACGGAACAATCTAAAATCAATAGATCCTTACGAATTCTCCGCGATTTGTTACGATTCGCCCCGTCTATTATAACCAAGGCATTAGGCAATTTGAAGCTGCTGAGGATATCGATATCTATGCATAAATGTATATAAAAAGTGTGAATTAAAGCGTTCGAAAATTGATGCAATTTTGGAAAGAAATGTATAATATAAAGGCTGCGTTTCTTTATACATTCCGGATAATCCCATTTCACAGCCGGAATAAACAGAATGCGTTTGAAATAGACGTCAACATATCAACAAGAACGTTCTAAAGAATAAATAAACAAAAAAGTTTATTCCAAACGTTCAGAATGAATAAAGAAATGCAGCCAAAGCTAACTACGACAAATAAAGCGGGAACTAACTTTTGTTTGTTTTTCAAACAAAATACTTTAACTAAAATCTACCAAAATGAGAAAAAGGTTATCTTTTTTAGTCTGTTCTTTTGAACTTCGGACTAAAACCTGTGGAACTGTCAAACTACAATTTTACTCTCTCAAGTGAGAGTAAAAGGAGAACAGATGCAGAAGGGCACGGGAACGCAAAAAGCACTATTTCCTGTAAAAACGTCAGTCGGTTTGTTTACATGTCATCTGTACAACACTGATATGGCTGAAATATCACTAAATAATTATTAAAAACTATACATATTCAAACATTTCGTTGTTTACTTCCATTTTTTTACAAATATAAGGTTCTTTGCTTCCACTGTTTATTGTTTTTGTTTGCACATGCAAATCAGCTGGTCGTTTGACACTTTTCATGAACTTACAGGAAAAGAAACTCCGGACTAAATCCTGTAATTTCTGACTAGGAACAGTTGCTGAGTTACTCTCTCTCAAAAGTGTTCCCACTTACAGGTTTTTTGTCAATAGGAATGACTTTCTGTAAGTTCTGACTAAATCCTGTAAACCGGACTGCTATTGGAACATTCTATTTACTAACCCAAATTTTTCTACCAATTTTGTTAATAAATAAAAGTGGCAACACTTGCACCGTTTTCCTTTAGCTGGTTTTTGTCCACTATCGTCGTCGTTGTCATTGTCTCCGACTTTCTTTTATACTTCAAATGAAAACGTAGGAACACGGAAAGGCGAAGATAAATTAAAAGTTTTCAATTATTGCGTGGAGATTTTTAATTTTATTGTAGATAATTTATAAGGTACATATTTGGAACTCTGGCATAAATATATTGATTGTAAATTGCGAAAAGGAAAGTGCTAAGAGTGGTGAATTAAGATATGCTCAAAGAAACCGTGAAATGGACGACAAAAATGACTTGTATCTCGATGATTGGTCGCAACTAGATAAATATCTTGCTTCGAAATGTAATGGGAGTAAAGTTTGCGGGAATATATAAATATTTAATAAAATAATCTTGGTTTAAGGGGTGGGGCATGGGATTAGTATATGCTTATGTACATTACATACATATACAGTTGGTGACGAAACAGAAAACAGTTGCGAAGGCGAAGAAAGTTTCCACATACACGCATACTCCGCGACCTCGTCCCACTGTTTGAAAGTTGCTACTACGGTGCCAAGGCGGCATTGATGCGCCTTGTACGGTGTCCTCCAGTTTAAAAATTATAAATTTTCATGATTTTTGGTATTGAAGTTTTTAGAGACTTATAATTTAATAGCAATGCCCTATTTACTAAATTAGACTTTATCTTTATGTAATTAGTTAATTATATTGAAAGAAAAATTTTATTTCTAATTCACTTCAACTATTTCTTTGTATTGTACTTGCTTTAGGTCTTAAAAAATTGGATGGGCACATCACATGATTCAGTAATAATTGAATCATGAAGACAGCAAATATTTGTATTAAATATCTAACTATTTTATCGTTTCAGCATAAGACGAGTTATTTATACCTACTTGTAAGACCTTTTCCTCTGTTTCTGCAAAGCAACGTCATAACAAAATGTTTATTTGGGATTGGTTCACTGGTGTTTTAGGATATTTAGGTAAATATTTGAAATAATTTTTGTATGTAATTAAAAAAGGATATACCTCCTATGAAATGTTTTTTTGAAATGTTGCCAACAAGGCAAGTAGGGAATGCATATTGTATTAAAATGTAATTTATGCAAAAAAAAAACATGACAGACGAAAATGGCAAGTTCTTAAAGTGCCAATTATGCATAGTCGTGCCAAAATCATATCTACTCACATAAAGTATATGTATATACATAAATATGCACGTATATGTATGTACATGAACTTTTTAAAATCTTAAAATAAAAACGGGATAATCAGATAATCATGTATATACAACGTGTATAATAAAACGTTGAATATTTTCACTTCATAATTTTTTTTCGCAATACACGCTTTATTTGCCAGAGCAGAATCTTATTCAAAATACAATGTTCTATTTACACACATAAGCGTTAGATAAAGGAAAAAAACGTTTTGAAAACATTAAATACTCTTAGCTTAGTACATATTGGATGTTTTAGCTCGTACATTATCATTATCTTTAGGATTATGAAATGCCCGTAATAGGAAGAATTTTTCCAGAAAAATATAATCTCTGTTTCTACACCTTATTAGCTCTTGCTGTAGGTCTCCCTAAAAAATAAACTAATTTAAGGCTCTTAACGAGCTTTTGTACACTTTTAAATTAAGGATGCGTCTTTTCTGTGTAAAATAATTAAGGTATTTGTATTATTCTCGTTTATTATAATAAATTTTCAATTGACATCGAATCCTTCTGATTCGTATGAAGTTTAACAGGCAAAATGTTGTATTGAAAGTTTTGCAAAATACATGAAGAAAATGAGGTTTTGATCTGTTAAATTTAATAAAATGGACGTAGAACATCGATTGATTTTATATTCTATTTCCCTAATAGTTACTTTAAACTCTTCGTATAGGTCTGTGGAAAAAGTCTGGCAAGCTATTATTCCTTGGTTTGGACAATGCCGGTAAAACAACATTATTGCATATGCTCAAAGATGATAAACTTGCACAGCACGTACCAACTCTGCATCCAAGTAAGTAGACATAAAGTAGCTCATTTTTGTTCTGCTAAGTTGACTAAACAATTTTGCTTTTCATCTCAATAGCGTCAGAAGAATTATCAATTGGTAACATGCGCTTCACCACATTTGATCTTGGAGGTCACACTCAAGGTAAGCGAATTACATAAAAGAAAATAAGATTAATTACAGACGCACACAATCTAAATCAGATTTTCTTTAACAATCAGAGAAGTGATACATACATGCATCCATATTAGATACACAAAAAGTGTTATTTTTATATTCAAACAATTCATGTGTGTATTTCACATTAGTGTTTCCCATTTTTCCCCATATAAAAGAATTGTCGAACACACTTTGTAAGGAAAAAATACAGAAAATATATTAAAACTGCTCTGTGCCACGCCCATTTCTCCAAAACTTCATAATAGGCTTATTTTTATTTTTTTAAGAGAAGTTCGGCTATTATGATGCGAGTCTTCCGAGGCACACTAAGGCGAGGAGTATTTGAGCCTCGTCGTGTAGATGGTGTTGTTGCGAAAAGTATTGCCACTAAAAAATATTTTTAGGTACCTAAACGCCTACCAAATCAGTTTCTAAACTACCAAAATTTTTTCATCATTAAAACGAGATTTTTCGGGTTTGCGGGGTTTCTAGCTACACAAATTAACAGTAAAAATTAAAAGTACACATAATATTGTTTACAGTATTCTCTGCTTAATAAAATTTAGAAAAAGTAAAGAAATCTTATACGTGTAAGCAGTGTTTTGAACTCGTAAACGCAAATTAAGCGAACAAATTCTAATGTTCAATTTCGTTGTATTTTCAAAATATTTTTGCCTACCAAAAGCTTTATCAAACCAACCAAGCTACCAACGGAGAATGAAGCTACCAATGCTGGTCTAATTGGACCAAAACGGCAACGCTGGTGGCGACACCAGAAGGCACTCGGTGTCTGTAGCTTCGTCCACTGCGTTCTATTAGTCCCCGTTGAGCACACAGGCGCTTACAAAAAAGAAATAAATTTTGAGTATATTGGGTTAAATAGCTACTGATTTGTCGAAAATTTCGTGGTTTTGTCCGATTTTGAAAATTTTCATCCATTTTCTATTTGTCAGGTTTGGGAGAAATTGGTGTAATGGCTATCGAGATATACACCCCTATTCTGCAAGGCTTCGTATTCGGATTTTGCTACGAATCGTAGAAAAGGTTTGCTGCACTCCGAGTCGTACTTTCGAACGAGTTAGAAATTTACACCTTTTTTGTGTAATTTTGTACGGAAACAATTTAATCCATTGCGTTATATGAACGCACAAAAAAGAATGTTAGTTGCACCCCCTTATTGAGAAACTTGGGTCCGGTTTACTTATTAAACAAAGTTTTTCGGTTGTTGTGTCCAAACACATGACCCGAATCTAAAAACTTTAACAGACACGTGTAGTCAAAGGATTAAAATTTTAATTTAAACAAAGGATTCAAATTTCCGAGCACTAGTTTATTGATAAATTTGGTTTGCACCATGCCCTTTTTTGTAAATTTCGATGTGGGTTCTGCGCAAAAATACTGTGGATGGCGTAGCCGGAGTTATATGCGCAATAAATGTTGTATACCTTTGCGGAAGCCCTCTTCTCCGCCAACACAGAAAGGAGAATTCTGCTTAGTAAGGCTTATAATCTCTAAGCGCGGGCAAAGGCAGAAGCAAGCGCAACAGACATCTCTTAAATAAAGTTCTTGTACTTTTAGTAGCCAAAGCTGCTTAGAATTGATTTACAAATTTGCTGAATTTGTGTTTATTTTATAACACTTTCATGGAATCCCGAGTGGTTTCTCATACATTATAATTTAGTCAATACAATAATACGGGAGATCTTGTTGAAAGTTTCGAAAAAAACTGTGTAAAAAACAGCCATTGTAGAAAGCACAATAATTTACAAAAGCCCTTAACCCTTTCGCTATTTTGATGCCATATGGCGTCATGCTTTTTTGAATACTCACAGATTTAACTGAGCTTATCTGAAATTATATTTTTATATTCAACGCTGTAATGGAAAGTTTTATAAACTATATTTTAATACGGTATTGTTATTTTTATCCTTAGTAGATGAACATTTTCAATTTTAAAACTTTACTAAAATATCGATTTTCTTCTGCTTAAAAAGGTCTCCATTAAAATACTATATTTTACCAAATAACCCAATAAATTAAAAATAAATATATATGCTATAGTCTCCAAAATAGTGTCAAATATTGCTAGAATTTGTTATTTAATTAAAAAAGTGCTAATAAACGCGTGGTATATTTTTAAATTTATATGATGCCATATGGCATCAATAATATTTTAAGGATCTGAGATCCGCACCAGCAAATAGCGATATATATGTACTGGTAAATTGCAACTGGAGTGCAATGGGGTATAGTCATTGCGCTGGGTATGCAGTTACA
>NW_016157208.1:192620-214671 GCF_001687245.7 Rhagoletis zephyria
GGCGCTGTAACCGCCTAAGCGATTTTGGCCGAGTTCAGCAAAGCACGCCAGTCGTTTCTCCTCTGTGCCAACTAACGCCAATTGGAAACGCCAAGTGAAGCTTAGTCCTTCTCCACCTGATCTTTCCATCGCAGTGGGGGCCTCCCTCTTCCTCTGCTACCACCAGCGGGTTCCGAGAGCTGGAGCGTCGGTGTCCATTCGAACGACATGACCAAAAAAAAAAGAAGAAGAAATTGCCACTGGCAAATTTTTTTAATGTATTATTAAATCTGCATGTTCCAACTTATTTTATTGAATTATTGTTGTGTTATTGAATTTAATTTAAATAAAATAAAATACCATATTAAAAACTTTTTGCGTATTTTTTACACCATATGGCATCATTCTAAAAAACAGTTTAGAATCAAATTTTGGAAAAAATTAAATTTGATGTTATTATATTAAGTATTAAGGATCATTTTATAAAGAAATCGGATTTTTAAAGCCCGAATCTAAAAAGATGTACCGAAAGGGTAAGTTGCTTTTTCAAAAATTATCGGACATCTCATCAGACTTCTTCATCGAACCTAGTGGGTCTGGAATTGGTTAAAAGAAATCTTTTTATCCAGAGATCTAAAGAAAAAACTGGAATTTTATAAAAAGAAGTACAAATCGATGGCTGAGTGGAAGATCGACCTATCTCGGCAGCCAGTTCGAAAACGCTCTATCTCAAAAAACTTTTCAAGAACGCCCTAATTCAGAATTTAATTGAAAAACACCCAATCTCAAAATTCGGTTCAAAAACGCGCTATATCACTTCAAAATGTATTGAAAATATGCTGATATGGGGCGTTTTTGAATCGGCAGCTGAGATAGGGCGTTTTTGAAACGAATTCTGAAATAGGGCGTTCTTGAAAAGTTTTTTGAGATAGAGCGTTTTCGAACTGGCTGCCGAGATAGGTCGATCTTCCAGTCAGCCATCGAAATGGTAAAATCAAAATCTTATAAGCTATTCGAAAGGATATGAATTACAAAGTGAAAGGGTGCATCCATATCGGTCTGTGTTGATGTCAATTTCGAATTCAATTGCAATTATTCTTATATACATAAGTGTATAAAATTAGACTATAAACCGGTTCAGGCAATCGCCGTGTTAAGACGTGTTGTGTAATTAGTGAATTGCTTAGTGAACGAACAAGTACTTGTTCTACTTATTGGTGCTTAGTGCTTGTGTTGCTACACAATAGTATACAGTTATCACATAAAGCGGATAAGAGCATTAAGTACAAACTTAAACAGGGCAGTAGTTAACCTTCGCAATAATGAACGGGGCTGACCCCCCCGATAGCAACAGGTTTCGCTTGCTCGATCCTGACTTATCTCTACCCAAAAAACACATTAAAGTCAACGACTTTGTTCCTCTCCCGGAGTTAAAACAAAACGATGACCATATTCCTCGTTTCCTAGTTGCCAGTGCTACGGGACCTATCATCGAAGAAAAAATCCGCCCCTTATCTTCATATAACGTCTTTCAAATTGAAAAAGGCCTAAAACACATATGTGCTGACAGCATTGTAGTTACTGAACTGAGGTTCGGTGATCTGTTGATCAAAACCACAAATGCAAAAGCAGCCGACCGATTCACGAAAGCCACTCACATAGGTATAATGCCTGTGAAAATAACGTCACACAAGGGCCTTAATACTATTCAAGGACGCATTTATTCCAAAAATCTGATCGATATTTCCGAAAAAGAACTGACAGAAGAACTATCCAGTCAAAAGGTTGTCGAAGTAAGGAAAGTAATGCGTAAATCAGGCGACCGTTTAATTCCAACAAAACTTCCCAAAACTCGGTTGGGAGAGTCCGTGTCCAGGAATACATCCCGAATCCCATGAGATGTCGCAATTGTCAACGTCTCGGTCACACAAAGAATAGATGCCGGAACGTAGAACTCTGCAAAGAATGTGCCAATACGACACCACATGAAACATGTCAGAGGACTTTCTGCGTTAACTGTGAAATTGAAGCTCACCCTTCATACGATCCAAGCTGTCCTACATTCCTGAAGCATAAATCAGTCAATAAAATAAAAATCGACCGTCGATGCGCAATTAGAGATGCGTGGAAAATTTTCAATAGCAACCCAGCAGCATTTCAAATCCAACCCTTCAAAAAGAATATTAACACGCCGTCCGTGGCACAGATTGTTAAAAACAATAAGCCCACTACAAATGAAATAGATAGGAATAACAAAGAAGATAATAATGCACAGAATTCAACAACAAAGAAACCCAACAAATATCAAGAAAAATACATAAGCAACGGAACATCTAACAAACAAAAGCAGAATATGTACACCAGCAACAAGGAGTTTTTGCAGAAAAATTAAGAAGAAACCACACCAAAAAGAAAACAACCATCAAAACCAACTAACACAGGCACAACTATTCAAGCATCAACTTCTAATAGCGCTACTACAACCAATATCACGCCAACAGGCAATTTTACCCACTCAACAACAAATGAAACAGAAACATCATCTTACAGCCAATTATACAAAAAATTTCCTGACCTTAATGTCCTTATCACCCCAAAAACATTCACACATACTTGTTCCCAACGCAACATAACCAGCGAACCAGGGTAAACCGATATTACAGACTACGATTTACACCTGTTATAAAGCCACAATCGATTTATTTTTTAACTTACAATAACTAACTTATGGATCTTGGTATCAACATTACAATATTACAATGGAACATTCAAGGGTTCTTAAATAACAAGTTCGGTTTAGAATTACTTGTATCCAAACACAACCCGGATGTTATACTTTTACAACCCACTTAGTCGAAAAAAAAACAAACACTTGCTACACCTGCCACACTACAAAGCATACCACTTCAACAAAGACTACTCCTATTCTAAAGCGGGAATTGCAATCCTCATAAAACAAAATATAAACACATCCAACCATAAAGTATCAACCAACAACTTACTTTTCCAATCAATCACTATACACGCATTGAAAGACCTGCACGTAACTAATATTTACCGCGAAACTGACCTTTTCTTAACTACTCAGCAGTTAGACGACATACATACCTACCATGATGGATACCACATTTTGGGCGGCGGCTTAAATGCACATAATACTCTGTGGGGATCAAAGAAAACAACGCAAAATGGAAAAATGTGGGAAGACTTCTCTAACGAAAAACAGCTAGTGGTACTAAATGACGGTTCTCCAACACTGCTCAATACAAGGAACTCATTAACGAACGTAGACGTCTCATTTGCTTGCGGAGGGATAGCCTTGGTCCTGAACTGGTTATGCCTTCCACTATCAGGCTCCAGCGACCACTTCCCTATACTTATTTTCAATAACACACAAAACAATGTCAGCAGAATTATCCCTATGTTCAACACTAACAAAGCCAAGTGGCCACTGTTTGGAAAATAAAACTTACATCTACTCACAAATGTTTTCTGAGTCAAGCAATGTCAACAGAGAAGCGGCACAGATAAAAAAAAGTGTTAGAAAAGCTGCAAACGAAGCCATGTCTACTACTTACTCTACTCACAATCGGAATAGCCCAGTTTGGTTCAACTCACGAATTGCGAATTTAATCAAGGTAAAAAACATTGCTTGGAAAAACTAAAAACTCCCAAACAACCAATAACAGCTTAGAGTTTCGCAAGGCTAGTGCAGTAGTACGAAGAGCATGCAAACAAGCCAAACAAGAGACGTGGAATAAGTTCCTAAACTCACTCAATCCAACACTCGACACAAAACATCTTTGGCAAAAAATTAAAAAAATTAAATGTCAACGTTTTTCCAACTTTCCACAAATACTTACTAACAACGCCGTTCTTAAGCATCCAGAGCAAATAGCTGATGCCCTAGGGGCGCATTGGAGCGCATCAAGCGCAAATGACTCGTTTGACACAACTATAGTCAGCAACAAATGTTCGTTTAACATAGATACTTTACCACGCATCTGTCCTTCTACGCAAACGTGCCATAAAATAACACTCGGGGAAAACTGGAGGCAATTCTTAAAACAACTAAGGGCAGCTCCCCCAGCCATGACAAAATAACATACACAATGGTAAAAAATGCGTCTACAGCACTTAAGTCTCGAATATGCAGACTTTTCAATCGAATTATCGAAACAGCAATCTACCCACATGAATGGAAGCACACAATTCTTACACCTGTGCCGAAACCTGGGAAAAGTCCCAACTCGGTTGAGGGGTGCCGTCCTATCTCGCTACTACCCACATTGGCAAAAACATTCGACAAAATCTTAGCCAACAGAATATGGACCGACTTCGGTAACAAACTAGAAGCCGAACAACACGCATGACCAAACATGGAGTACACACCCTTATTCACACTCTCGAAAATCAGTTGAAACGTTCAAGTGGAGAACACACCGTCGTTCTGTCTGAAGACCTGGCAAAGGCGTATGATAGAGTAATAGCTACTGAAGTAATTAAAGAAATGCACAAGTGCGGTATTCCGACGAATATCCTCAAACTCTCTTTATCCTTCCTATCGTTCAGAAGGATTGCAGCCAGAGTTGACGGATTCCTTTCGAAGGTAAAAAAGATAGAAAACGGAGTCCCACAGGGATCCCCGCTTTCAGTAGTACTCTACACGTTTTATGCCAATTCTCTAATAAAACAGATAAAAGACGTCGAAGGGATTTCCTACATGGGTGTATACGCAGACAATATTTTCGCAGCAGCATCCGGAACGCACGAAACAGTCACGCAATGTCTACAAACTATACGAAACTATAAACAAATGGGCTAACTCAACCGGAGCCGCAGTCCCAATAGAAGTAGCAACGGCCCTCCATGTATGCCGTAAAAACAATTGCGGTGCTAACTCGGTACACATTCGGGAACAAACAATTCCTTTGAAAAGTAATATGCGCATACTTGGTGTACATTTCTCTAAAAACATGTTATGGAGCAACCACGTTAACGTGCTGAAAGACAAACTGAAAAAAGTCAACAACATGCTCAAAGTCATTTGTTCTAAAAGAAAAGGTCCGCGCATAGAAACTGCAATTGCCATTTGTCGCACACTCACCGGAGGCGTACTACAACACTGCATAACCCTCTACGGCTGGACATCCAAAAGAAACATCAAAGCCCTCAACACCGAAATCTACAATTGCTACAGAACAGCCACCGGCTTACTGAAAGCAACTCCCATACCTGCTCTAAAAATAGAAGCGCGAATTCGAGATTTTGAAAATTTACTGTTCAAAAGTTCATCCAAACTAGCGGCTAAGTCCATCACGGATAACAAACATCCCCTTCACAACATGGTATGGAACCTCATCGACACAACAGAACATAGGAAAGCACCCGTCCACAAAACGAGCAGTTTAAAAAGAATAATCATGATGTTACATGACACACATATACCTATTCCAAGCAAACCGCCACTGAGCAAAGAAAACACAACTAATCTTATCACAGTAGACACATCACTTAACACAACCAAAAAGAAATCAATTTGTCAACAAGCATACATACAAGGATTGTTGGAAATCACCAACGAGACAGACCCCCAACTACTACTTTTCACTGACGGCTCGGTAAATTTTAACACACCCTCATACGCTGTAGTGTCGCAAACATCAGGCAAGCAATTTGCAGTTATCCATCAAGCTCTGTTACCAATGCACACAGGTATTTTTTGCGCCGAACTAACAGCGATCAAGAAAGCAATATCAATTGCTGCACAGCTCAAAAAGAAAACCCTTATTTGCACAGACAGTCTCAGCGCCCTTAATGCAATATCAGATGAACGTAATGAAGCTCACCTCTTTGTGTCAAATGCCAGTCTACAGCAACCAGTTAGACTTCTATGAGTTCCCACGACAGTCGGGTCTACGTAACCGGAACGACCCAGATTTATATCTGGCCAAGGGCTGTCACTCTAGCAACACTCCCCAAAATCCCTTTGGGGAATTTGTATGCTGTTACAACAACAACAACAACAACACTTCTATGGGTACCCAGGCACACCGGAATAGAAGGCAATGTAAGGGCGGATCAAGCGGCCAAAGAATGCTTTTCGCTACCTCTACTAACAGAAGTCCCAATCCACTCAAGTGTCATAACAAGAACGACAAAAGCGGTGCAGATGGCAGCCGAACTGAAAATCGCAGACGACCTCAGAACCTTCTTACACAGGCATAATTTCGATATCCCCAGACATAATTGCGACACACAACTCACTCGTAATCAATGCATTAAGTTAGCCAGGCTTCGGATAGGCACTACACTCTTTAACACATCACACCTTTTCACAAAAACATCCACGATCATGTTCTTTTTGTGCAACATCCCTCACAATAGAGCATGTATTAACAACCTGCCCTCACTCGTTATTAAAAAAAAGCATCAAGGAAATACTGAATTGCAGGAACAGCAACATAAAAGAAATAGAGGAAGCACTTCGTATACACCACCTCAATGAAGAAACGTAACAAAATACACATATCTATTCTAAGGCGCTCAATGACCTAGACGTCCGGTGCCTATATCATACTTTGCAAATTCATTTGCAAACTATGCTAAATAAATAAATAAACCGGTTGTTGTTGTAATAGCATCCCAAAGAAACATGTAAAATAACTTATTTTCTTTTCCACGTCGTGTACCCTCTTGAATGTCGAACCTTCTTATTTGGCGCTATAACCGCTTAAGCGATTAGTTTTGAACCAATTTTTCTAAATTTGAATACCTAATGTGGTGCTATCAAAAAATCTATGTACTTACATATGAGTAGTCCACTTGCAAAGTGCGCTATGTAAAATTTTTTCGATTTTTAGTTTTTGGTGGATTACGTACCAGTATTTAAAGTAGTTTCATGTCCACTAACAACACAGTGCAAAATATTTTTATATTCTGAAAAAATAGCATAAAATGTTAACTCTTCTTCCAAAAGTCGCTATCATACTTATTTATAAACTTTCAAAAGTATCCATCTTCTGATGAACCTAGAAAACTGCTTTAGGTCGTATAGACTTTTAATGTTATCTTATGTCATGGTATGTTATGTTATAATCTTATAAGGCTCTTATTTATCCAAATTTTCAGGTAATAATAAAAAAGATTCAATTTAAATGTTACTTGTTGTCGTAGTCGTTTTTTCAAATTTATGGCTTTCTAATATAAAATCACATAACGCTGTTTGCAAGTGGACTACTCATATGTAAGAAAAATATTTACAATATTATTTCGTTACCTAAACGTTAAAAGGTGCCACGTCCATTTTTTATTTTTTTTTAATCGTTCCACAGAGACGAAAAATCGGTGTAGTTTCGCATTATCTGTCATCAGAAATTAGATTTTGAAAAGAAGTGGACTTGTCACCTTTTCAGCTTTATGTAGCGATTTGTTTTTATCCGTATTGAATGTGTACGAGTGTCACGCACACCATCTTTAAAAGAGGCACAACTAAAAATTCAATTCCGAAAATATAACTCTTGTGGATCGTACAGATTCAACGCAATTAATACAAAAACAGGTACAGAAGTGGTTTTCTAGTTAGAGAATTAATCATGAAGGAAAAACATTTGCATTAATTGAAGATAAATCCTACGAATTAAATTATGCAAAAATCGACATTTACTTGTGCCCCTTTTGAAGAGCGTGTGCGATATGTATGCACATATGTACATTCAAAATAAGGTTTACTAGGAAGGTAAACCACTTCACATTAGGTAAAAATAGATAAGAGATCGTGATTTAGCAGAAAACGTAGATACTGAAGACCGCCCAGATTGAGAAGGTCTATATCATTCTAGATGAAAGGTCCAACTACGGTTTCAAAACATTATGTTAATGCCACACAAACTCAAATTTTTAGGCAGAAAAATATGTTAAAATGGGGAAATTATTAAAAAGGATTTTTCACAAATAATACTTCAAGGGCTCACCGACAAATGCATACAAAAATCCTAATAAAAGTAGCTAATGCAGTAACCAATTGAAAGTGACAGTTAATGCCGTACAACTCGATGGCTTGAGGCAAAAACACTTTTCAAAATGGTGACATTAGTAAAAAAAGATTTTGCACAAAGAATACTTCCAAGGACTCTCCGACGGATGCATAGACAAATCTTGATAACTTTATGAAGAGATGAAATACAGATACATGAATTAGATACATGAAATCAGCAACGTGAATACAAAAACGCAACACGTGATATAAATGGTTATAAGGTTTAAATAATTAAATTTAAATAGGTATATATGGGAGGTTTTTAAGATTAATCGATTATGCCTTTTCCCTTTCAAGCGCTTATTTAAATAATTTATACGGAAATGCACCCTGCAAGTTGATGGTGCAAGAAATTAGAATTAAATATTTGAAATATCCAACTTATTCAGCCTAACCTGCTCCGCTGGTGAATGGAACAAACGGACGCCTTCGTAAGTCCAAGTTTTTCTGCAAATTACACCGCTTGGCTTAGGCTTCATTAATTTTTTAATCACAAATAAATTATATAGTATTTTTCCACAAAAATTCAAACAGAAAGTTTTAGAAAAAAACAAATTTTCCACAAAAATTCAAACGGAAAATTAAAAAAAAAACAATTTTTCAAGCAAATAATAAATGGCCAAATTGCCCCCAAAATATTTGTAAATACTTCCAAAGAAACAACAAAAATGGTTAACGAATAAAGGCAACATTGCGAAATATAAGGCAGCCGAATGTTAGAAAATGAACAGAGAGCCTTATTACTTCACCGGTTTATTGCGCCATGGGTACTGGCCAAGGCACATTAAACAGGTAGTATCAGTAGAGCAAAAACAACATTTGCGTGTATTTTGTTGTTGCTTCTGGTATCGAAAGTGTCAACAACTGTTCTGAATTTTTTCTTCTAAATCAAAGGGTGCCATGTGAAATACAAAAATAATAAAAAATTTAAATTAGAAAAAATAAAAATTGTTGCAACTTTCTTTCCTAGTAAATTTGTTTGCTTCTCGAAGCATTGATCCATTTTTTACAAGGGCCAGTAATCAGCGGTTGTGCTGCTGAGTTGGGCGAATGTTCCAAAAGCTGCTATTCAATCGCTTGTTTTGTATGGAAAAAGGTTTCACATGCAAATGGATTTTAACAATTCAGAATTTTTGTGAGAAAAAATTAAAAATATTTGACATTTTCGAGACCAAATAATTTGAAAATAAATCAAATCAGCTGCTCTACTGATACTACCTGTTCAATGTACCTTGATACTGGCCCAATGCTGGCTTGCTTTTCTTGCTTCGCTTTGAGAGATGCCAAAAATTCTTTGAAATATACTAAAACGTCATGATTCAATTATTAAAGGTTTTATAAGTAGATGCAAATAAGAACTACAATTATCAGCTTACTGAGCATCTCTCTGTCAAAAACAAAGGACATTTTGCTTGTTAAAATTTCTATTGTAAAGGTACTGCCCAATGCTGGCTTGCTCTTGCTTCGCTTTGAGAGATGCCAAAAATTATTTGAAATATACTAACAGATTCTGTGCACTTGATAAATTGAAAATCTTTATAATTTGTAAATTTTTTATTATTTATCAAGAATTGGTATTCTAGCACAGAAATCAAAAGCTCTTTTCTTGATAAATTATCAAGATTGAAAATGCTATTGACAAATTGAAATTTCATGTGAATTGTATAAATTTTGTATATTAATAAATTTGTTTTTAACAATTAAATATTCCATGTGCCGGCATTTGAACCTGCGACACACGGAATTATAGTCGACATCTTTACCTACTCGGCTACGGCAGTTCAAAAGCTTTTTTGCTTTTAAATTCGTATTTTTCATATATGACAATGAAATCAGTTCCACTCATGTGGAAATTAGTTCCACTCATGTGTGAAAATCATAGAGCTTTTTGTTTTATAAATATTGACAATGTACTTAATAAAAATCTTGAAAAAATTTCTTTTTCAAAAAATTTATCAAGAAAACACAGAATTGGGCGGTAAAACGTTATGATTTGTACAGTCAGTCAATAAAGTTTAGGTACAGCGAATTTTTTACAATACCGGCAACTCTTTTTTAAATAATTTATTTTTCGCTTATGTTTTATAAAAATGTGGTTAATTCTACAACAAAAAACCCAAAAACCCAGTTCCAAACCTTGTGCAAAATTAAAGAAAATTCTGCAAAATTTCCATATATGTAATANAGCAATTTTTTTTGTTGAAGGTGTCGCACATTTTTTCCATATAAAATTATATTTCTATAGAACATAAATAAAAAGTGCAGTATTTTAATGGAATTTTGTAGAATTTTCTTTAATTTTGCACAAGGTTTGGAACTTTGATTTTTGGGGTTTTTGTTATAAAATTAACCATATTTGTATAAAAAATTAGCGAAAAATAAAATATTTAAAAAATAGTTGCCCTTATTGTAAAAAATTCGCTGTACCTAAACTTTATTGACTGACTGTAAGTAAAAAGGGAAAGAATCATATATGTAATACTTCTATATTGGCAGTAAGCTAACTTCTCAATGTGTAAGCATTCCGAAATCAAAGCGAGAGAGTCTAGTACCGTTTTTGTCAATGTATTGTGTACTTGAGTGCCGTTTTTGTATGTGTTGTTTGTGTACGTGTTTATTTATAAATGTATGTGTTCCTTTTCTTTCGTACGTGTTTATTGATATATCCGTACTGTAGTGTTTTCGGACGGTACTAGCACTTACTGCCAATATATGAGAATTACATATATGGAAAGAATTCAATCACACTTCCTAAAATAGTAGCTAAATTCCACAAAAAGGTGTGGGTAATAGTGAAGTAAGCTTATTTACATTGAATATAACCCCTGATTGTTATTAAAAATAAATATTTCTATGTATATTTATGCCAAACTTTCGTACGTCAGACGGCGCATAACTCGAGAATGAATGGTCCACTTTGAGATTTTGTTTGCTGTATTTGTTTTCCAGATGATGGATATGAAGAAGCTATTTGTTTGTGGAAAACTCATGGTATATTTATTAAAAAAAAGACAAATAAAAACATTTGGAGCTGACGTTTCTTTCGCGGTTATGGCTCGATTTTTTCGAATATGGTAATTGAGTTCTTTGATGTTAAACTTTTAGTATGCTGGGGAGATTATGCCACCGTCAGAATATTAAACATTGGCTTACAAAGTCGCGATTGGCAATTCGTGCCGTTCTTTGATGTTGCACTTTTAGTATGCTGGGGAGATTATGCCACCGTCAGAATATGAAACATTGACTTACAAAGTCGCGATTGGCAATTCGTGCCGGATGAACTCAGGAAGAATGAAAAGAACACGCAGCTACTGAACGACTGAGGCAGGGACCTGATCTACATGGGCAAATGAGAAGTGCCGTAAGTGTGCAATTACATCGCGGCATTGCCTAAACCGAGCTGTCCTGTGTTACTATTGGGTCCATGGATGCGGTTTGCCAATATTATATTGCGTCAAAGTCTCATTCGGAGACACCAGGATTGTGTTGTGGAGGACAATACCTAAATACCTTCGTTGACTCATTTACCAGAACGCGCGCTTTACTTTACTGGGCCTTGGCAGAGTCAAGAGGTCTCCACGAATATCGACAAATACATTTCGGCATTTAAGGGAATTTTGTCTCTTTAGCCTATGTACATTTAATTTCTGTAGTATAACGTTTCTCACCCATTTTGTCATGTTGTCGCCAGCGAAGAAGAAAAAAGATTTCATTAAATTTAAAAGGTAAAAAATGCACTACTAAAAATTTAAAAATGTTCTTAAACCTGCAAAGAAATTTGGAAAAGAAATATCACTGTTCTTGTTTTTAGGAGTGGAGTGTCATAGATAAAATTACAGCGAGAAAAAGTTTTTCTTACAAAACCTTTCATTATCGAATCGTGCTAAAACGTATAAAGGCTGGCCACATGTCACTTGCTTTAAGCGCCTCAAAGTTTCAAATAGACAAAAGTTTTATTTGAAAACGTTTTGTAGACTTTTGACAAAAAAGCATGTTCCCGTTCTAATTAGATTCAAACAAAAAATTTGCTTACTTAATTTAAAAAAATTGCAGAAAATGCATGTAATTCGAAAATAAATAAAAACAAGTAAGAGCAGCGCTGTACTCCATACCTTTCATGAGCATCTGAAAATTTTACGTTAACAGATTACTGCATTTGAAAAAATTTATATATTCACAGCAGACATAGATAGAGGAGATACATATATAAAAAATTCTAGCTAAACAATCAGAGGTATGGAAGATATACCTTATATAGCACCAATCTAAGTGATTTTCACTGCTGTGTGATCGGTACGTAAACCGGTAACACAATTTAATGGGTTTAGCTTCCTACATAAAGGAGATACATATATCGCAAAAACTGGTATCTGAACAATCAGTGGTAGAAGAGATTAAGATTATACAGCATAGATTTTGACGATTTTCTCAGTAGACTTTGTATTATTATTTAAAAAATAGCTTACGAAATTAATCGGTTTTAGCTGTCCAAATAAAGGAGTTTTACAGTAAAACCCTATATCTGAACAATCAGTTTTATGGGGGCAATAAACAGGTTATAGTGACCCGATCTTTGTTAATTTTACTGTAAACTTTCTGTTGATAATGAGTGAAAATAGTGCGAAATTTCATGTTTCTAGCTGCATAGATGGAGTAGTTATAACAAAAAATCGCATATCTGAACAATCAGTTGTATTGGACCTATATGTAAAAGTGACCCGATCTTTGTTATTTTCACTATAAGTATTCTGTTAATAATGATGGAAACGGTGCGAATTTTGATGTTCCTAGCTGCATAAATGAAGAAGTTATGGCAAAAAATCTCATATCTGAACAATCAGTTGTATGGTGGATATAGGTTGTAGTGACTCGATCTTCGCCATTTTCACTGAAAGTATTCTTTTGATAATAAGTGACAACAGTGCAAAATTTCATGTGTCTAGCTACTTAAAAGGAGGAGTTATAACGAAAAATCTTATATCTGAACAATCAGTTGTATGAGAGCTATATGTTATAGTGACATGATCTTTGTAATTTTCACTCTAAGTTTTCTGTTGATAATGGGTGGAAGTATTGCAAAATTTCATGTTCCTAGCTGCATAAATGGAGAAGTTATAAGAAAAATCTCATATCTGAACAATCAGTTGTATGGGAGCTATATGTTATAGTGGTCCGATTCTTCCGGTTCCGACAAATGATTAATACATTATAAAAATACACCCACCTACCAAATTTGATCCGGATATCTCGAAAACTGAGAGACTAGATTGCATACAAACAGAAGGACAGACAGACAGACAGACGAACAGACGGCCATGGCTAAATCGACTCAGCTCGCCGTTCTGATCATTTAAGTATACATTTTAATGGGTATATTTCTTCTTATTCTGGTACTTACAAACATCGGACCAAAGTTATAATACCATTTCATGCTCATGAAAGGTATAATAAACAGGCAATCATGTTTCCTTTACACCCCTTTTACGGCTAAACTAAACTTCGAAGGTATAAACAATGATATATATTTTTTTATTAATTTTATTTTATTTATTAATTTGTTGTAGCTTTCTAGGAAAATATTTACTAATGTTAGGGGAACAGACCTTGACTTTTCGACCACATAGTGGTTACTTTGACAGCGTTCCTAGCCGCCATTTGGCCTAACAAATTTTCAAAGTAAATCAAAGCAAACTAAAGTAAGCAAGGCGTGCAAAGCAAGCCTGCATTGGGCCAGCGTCTTAAGAAGAAGTTGTTTTTAAACAAACAAAAAACTATTAATATATTGCGAAATCAATCCCGCAATTGCGGGGTCCCGCGGGATCAGAAATGATCCGCGGAATTTGCAGAGCTACAGAAAAGAATTAAAAAGACGAATGCGAGTTGTGAACGTGCTCTCTAAAATCATTTTATAACCCAGTAGTTAATTTCAGGAGTTAAAAGCTCTTCCGAAAGGCCTTCCACTCTACATTTCATTCTTTTTTGTATGGACTGTCATCAATTGAAGCGCTTCTTCTTTCGCTACCCATAGAAGGCCTTCCAGAAGGGCTTTTATAGGACATACGTCAGAGGCCTTTTGGAGGAGTTCATTGAGTTTCGCAATGTGTTTTGAGGCTAGAAGCACTTCCTAATTGATTAAAATTTGAAAATGTCCGCCTTGATAACTAGCATAAACTTTGTAGAGGTACATATACAATTTATACAACACTTTATACAAGTGTAGAACAGTCTGTTTCTATCGATGAATAAGTGTGCAAGCGGAAAAATAGATTTTTTCCTTGAGCTTCCTTTCAGATGCTACATTTCGAATACTCATAACTCTGGTTCTATTAGAGGCACACATTCAGCTCTGGTGTAATTTTCAGGAGTATGTTATATAGAATATATTACTTTAACGAAATTTTCAAATATCAAACGGTAAAAAGTTACGTGGAAAAACGGGAAAACTTAGTTAAATTTGAATAGTCCAGAATCCCTGATGCTTTAGCTAGTTTTGGGATTACAGCGAGCGGGTATTGTTTCAGATCGGATAAAACACTACATTAACTTTTATCTATAAATAAATGGTGTGAAAAATGTATAGTAATTCATCAATTGAAAACGGATGGGTCGATTTGGGAAAAAATTTTTTAGTTGTTAGTAATTGCCAGGAGAATGTTCTTACGAAAGAAAATTTTGGGAAAACCCTCCGGGAAAGTTGTGAAATTGGAAAAATAGAAAATTCTAAGAGGAAAACTCGGAGAAATCCCGAAAAAGGCGAAATATTTAATTTTTTTCGACGATATTTTGCATTTTATCGCATGATTTGATGATTTTGGACAATGTAAATGTGGCAGCTGTGGTGTAGTGGTAAGCAGTGCGCGCTTCCACTACGCAGCGCCTGGGTTCAAGCCCTGGTCAAAGCAGCATCGCAAAAAAAATTAGAAAAAAGGTCTTTCCTAACAGCGGTCACCCCTCGGCAGGCAATGGCAAACCTACGAGTGTATTTCTGCGTAGAATAGAATTGAGTCATTGTTTTACAGTTCGAAAGGTGTTTGAAGGTGCCGCAAACATGCGGGTATTGGCTATTTAAAAATACTTATTAGACAGGCAAAAAAAAAATGGAAAAAATATGATGCAGCAAATGTTAACGCTATTTTTGACAGATTTTTTGTGCTGATTACGAATCTGTAAGCATGAGTTTCTATTAGCTCCAGATTTTAAGAAAAATGAGGTCATAGTGTAAATAATCGCGTTTTTACAATATTTGAGAAGCTCTAGCAAGGAAACAAAGGGTGGTAGAACCTTCAACTTATGCTTAGATTAAAGCTTAAAATCTCGAATACCATCGCTGAAAATTCCTGCCTCTTTGCTTGATGGTCTCTTATAGTCATTTGATGAACAAGAAAAACTGATTTCGGGAAGTTTGAGTACCTACCGCAATTAAGCAAAAGGTGATAGAACCTTCCACTTGGCTCAAATTAAGGCTTGGACTTCTGACTTCAATCCCTGAAAATACCATTCCCGCAAGATGTGTTGGTATTTGAAAAAAAAATTGGGACACGAGAGACTTTTTTTTGCACATAAATGAAAATAGTGAGAAAATACCTTTCTACCGAGATCCCATAAGTTTCCATAGTTTTGGCCCAGTTATTTAAGGTTTTCGTAAATCAATCTTTGAAAAAAAGTAAAAAAAAAACAGCTTCAAAAATCTCATTATTAAGATTCCATTGAAAAGATCTTTAAATATTTTTATGCAGAGTTTTTAAGCTTAATCTGTTTTGTCATCTGAGGGGACTTTTTTCAAAAAGTCCTTTAAGAAACTATTTTAATTCATAAAAAACTCAATTTTTGTAGGCATTTTCACATCGGTCCAGCTCGCTTAAATCTTAATATTTTTCCGAATTTTGGTGGACGTCTTAAAATATAATAAATTTTGTAATCCCGGCGGAAAACCCGCAACTTTTTTTGGTGATGCAGTCATTATGTACATATATGTTACCGGTAAAATCCTATCTTAGGCCAAACTAGTTTTGCCCAGGCTAAACTAGTCCTACCTAATGCGATATATCTGTCCAACTGAAACCAAATTGGATACAACAATCTTGTGGACTACGTAGCTTGAGTTGGACTGATGAGAGTTACAAAAATAGTTTGTCCTAAGATCAGGGTTGGCCGGTAGCTTACATATGTATATATGTACATGAAGTAAATGAGCGGTTACTTCAATAATGTCATAACTCAAAAAATCAAAACTCGAGAAAAACGGCTTTAATGTTTTGAATTTACATATTTATACTCCGGTAATAAAAATTAATATATATTTTGTTCTAGTGAGATACTGGTAATCAATACAGCGATGACATTTTTACACGACGTAGAAGAAGACATAGAGGGTATTCCATCGTCACGGGTGGGACATTCGAACACCAAAAATAGTTGTTCTTTTTTAAATTTAAGTATAAAGTACTAAGCAATGCTACATTTTGATAAAGCTACACCTAGTTCACTAATATACAAGTTCTTACCAAATACGAAAAATATTCCAACTTAATTTTATATGGGAAAATTCTGAGCTGAATTAGTTGTTTATTATTAAAAAAATCAAAATTCTCTTGTCACGGGTGGGACAACTTTTGTCACGGGTGGGACACATACGATTTTCTTCATGAAATGGAGCTTCTAGTGAGATCCACATCAAAGGGCTTAGGTATGATAAATGTTAGAGGCCAAATACAAGATCAATTGACCCACTTTTATCACAGTAGAGAGAGAGAAAAGATCTTGTGTATCGATGTCTAATCCGAAAAGTTATCTGCATTAGAATACTTGTACGTAGATTAATATATCTTTGTCACTTAAAGGCTATTTATTGGGTTCAATTTATAAGTTACGCGAACTTCTAGATTTTCTTGGTTGGAACTTTTGAGCTAATTGTTAGTATTGACTTTTGGATTGTTGTTAAGCAACCCTCATCATAGAATTCTCTTGCGTCTCTATGATAGTAATGTTTACCTTGACTTTTCGAGCTGACCACGCCAAATTTTTTACTACATCGCTTAGCCCATCAACAGTATTATGGTTTTTAGTCAACCTGAACTTCAAAGTTTTGTGGCATTAAACATAGGTTTGTAACGTTAAACTTATTTTTTTATTGTTAGGCACCATTAGAAAAAATGTCTAAGTGATTGTCACGGGCGGGACAAGATCAAACGTTTCAATATCTCTAAAGTAGGCACTTATAATATAATAAAAGAAATGAAATAGGGCTGCATAGTATAAACACACTCTAGTTATGAAATTATAGAAACATCCCTAATGCAATAACTAAGCAATACGAAGTTAAAAACGGTCACGGGTGGGACTTGCGAAACCGTAGTGATATCATCCCATTATATAATTTAAATGCCAATTTATCTTCAATGTCATGAGGCTTATGACAGAATAGGTTTCCATATTATTCTGGTATAAATAAAGCCCTGGAAAATTGGTGAAGGGATGTACAATGTTATCAAATTTTTCCTTTACAACCGGAATTTTGATGTTCGGTTCAATAACCGTTATTCAAAAACTTTTCCTCTTTAATGGTATCCCACAGGGATCATCACTTTCGGTTATTTTGTTCAATATAGCCTTTGGGAAAGTTAGCTCCATTGTATCGTCTAACACACACGTAGATCATCTTGCTTACGCTGACGATATTTTAACATTTTCTAAGACTAAGGACTTGACGTAAGTAAAAATAGTTTTTTCTAACATACTAAGCGATCTAATCAATTGGTCCAAATTTTCAGGAGCTAAGATTTCAGCTGAAAAAGCAATATTTTTAACATATGAGACATTCTTTTTCATATCGGACACCAAATTTGGTCACACTTTCGATTGGCTTCAAATTTTTTTATGGGTTCTATACATGAAATAAGCTAACACGCTTTTTTCTTTGGAGATATGATCTGTCAAAATTTGCATTTTTCCTGATTCTGACTTATCATGTACTCCTTCAAATCGTTATATCTCGGCTTCTACCCATCGTAGAGATTTAATCTTAACGTCGTTTAATATTTCTATATATAAGATGGTCAAGATTGTGCTAAAGCTGACTTAGCTATTAACGGTTGCACTTTTTGAAGTTGATTTGTATAGTGAAGACCAGTAAATTAGGGATATAGAATTATACCATCGTAATTCTTCTCTATAAATATATAAAATATAAATTCTCTATAAAAAACGTGGTTCAAAAAAAAGGGGTTTTTTCAAGAACTATTTTTAAAATATTTTTCTTTATGACGATATGGTTTATTTTGTGAGAATCAACAATTTTTTGTAATTTATTTTCCAAAACTTATGTTGACATATATTTAGTAAGGTGTTAAACATCGAGTTTTTGCAAGAATTTAAATTGTATTGCAGATTCCGATAGAATACCTATCCAGGTATAATATTTGTACGGCAAGATTTTTCTTTAAGGCGACAAACCCATAAAAATGGGCGTGGCAATTGTAGGACTAAAGTTTGCAAAACGCAGATTTTATTGCGCATTTCGGCAGAATATCGCTTTGTTAACAACATTTGTTCCACAAGTTTTTCAATCAAAGAATATTCTAGAAATGGGCGTGGCTATATTAAAACCAAAGATCAAAAATTTAGACTTTATTGCGGATTTCGCCAGTATACCTATATGGATTGAAAAAGTTGTGGAACAAATATTGTTAACGAAGCGATATTCTGCCGAAATAAAATAAAATCTGCGGTTTGCTAATTTTAGTCCTGCAATTGCCACGCCCATTTCTAGGAGTTTGTCGCCTTAACGAAAAATCTTGCCATACAAATATTATATCTCGATAGGTATTCTATCGGAATCCGCAAAAAAATTACTTTTTGCAAAAATCCGATGTTTAACACCTTACCAAATATATCTTAACATAAGTTTTCGAAAAAAAAATACAAAAAATTGTTGATTCTCCCAAAATAAACCATTTTGTCATAAAGAAAAATATTTTAGAAATAGTTCTTGAGGGACCCGCATTTTTTAGAGAATTAAACAAGGACTACGATGGTATAATTTTAAATCCCTTATTTATTGGTCTTCACCAGACATGGGCACTTTTTAGCCCGCGCAGTAGCGAAAGTGCGAGCGCGGGCTGGAGAAAGGGAAAAACAGTTTACGGGAGGAAGGGTATGAAAAGTTGCGAAAAAATTATTTACATCCCACCGACATCATGTTCATCGCAGTACGGCTGCGGTAATACTGACTTTGTGTACCAAACAAAGAGCATACATTTTCCTCATATACACAATAAGCCATCGTTCGGACTTCGCTCCGATAGGAGTAGATTTGTTCCGTTTTGTCTAAAAAATTTGAAACCTAGTCCTCTACATCGCTCAACTGAAAATCTGCTCCGTTTTGTTGCATCAACAAATTTACTCTTCAAATAGAAAGGAGGTGGGATTTTTAATAGCAAACTAAAAGTTATATTTTACCTTTTTATCGACACGATTGTTACATTGGTGAGCTACAGCAACTTTGCAAATACACTTGAATTCGTGAATAGGCCCTCACAATCACCCGATTTGAACCCGATCGAAAAATATTGCTCTGTCTAAAGTTCTGTAATTGCGTCGTTGCCCACCGATGTAACAATTGTCCCGGTAAAGAAAGAATGAAATAACTTTTTATTAATTTTAACCAAGGCATTTTAACTTTAATGATAATTGCTCGCTGGATTAAGGCGCCTTTACACGGGTCGATTTTCTAGTAGATTTCTGTCGTTCAACCAAAATCGACCCGTGTAAATGACATCTCAACCACTAGCTGGTCGATTTTCCAGTCTACAGATATCGACCCTTATAAGGCCGCTTTAGCTCCTTATTTGTACAAGGATACGAGGAGAAATGAATTGTTTTTTATAAAGATAAAAAATGCACATCTACTACGAATACTTGATATTTACTTCCATTTTTGTAGTCCGAACCCAGCAAAGAGCGCTCGGTGAAGGTCAGCTAGTGATCAAATTTGCCAACAGGGCTGCCAAACATACATAGCTATAAAGTGCCATATTGAGGATAAAAAAGTGCTAAAACGTGCCAAATAGAAAATTAAAAGTGCCAAAAAAGGTGTCATTCTCTTTAGTTCTTCCCATTAGCATTAAAATTAGACAAATTAAAACAAAAGCCCAATGTCAAAGTAAGATAAACCAGTTGTATACACTATAGAAATTAGAAAATTTTAGTTGAGAAAAAGAAGTACACGCAAAGGATTTCACAAAAATGTATTTAAATTTGGCTTTTTTTCAAAAGTGCCATTTTGGCACTTTGTGCAAAATTGAAAAATTCAGTGCCATTTCAAGTAAAATAGTGCCAAAAATGGCACGGTTTGAGCCAAGTTGGCAGCCCTGATCGCCAAGTTTTTTATTTAAAAAAGCACCAAAATACTGAAAATAGCGCAATTTTCCCCAAAAAAAAACACCAATTTTGTGTTGCTGTGTTTAATGGTATTTTCGCATATAAAGCTGTATGTTCAAATATTTTAAGTAATCACACAATGAAACTTGGTAAATATTTCCAACTATTCGCAGTTAATGAATTTAATAAATTAATTTGCAAAATGTTTTTTTATTCGTAAAACAATTTCCAAAACTTGGTTTTTCTAGAGGCTTTATTTTCATGCAATTGCTTACTTTTGTACAAATGCACACACCCAGCTAATTAGCAGAATATTCTATGGATTCCGTGATAGAGACTGTGTGAAAATATTGCGTTTGGATTATCTTGGAGCATATTATCCAGAGGAGAAGCTCGGCCAAACACTAACATATGTGTAAGTCAAATACAATGTCACCATAGAATCACGTTTTTATTATAAAATTGCCTTGAAAAGGGCACCAAAGAACAAAACAAGCGCTAAACTAAACAATTTTCGCCTTTTAATTCCCTAAACGCACTTAATTTCTTGCGAAAGGCACAAAGTTGGCAACAGTTATATCGACGTCAAATTTGCTCATATACAAGCATGGACAGAGAGTGAGCGCCTGCTTAAAGAGCGTAAGCATCACATGCAAATACATGTTAGAGCGTAACAAAGCGAACGCAAATTCATTCAAACGTAATTGGCACACTAACACAATCACGCTTTCAGCTCGCGTTTACTTGTGGTAGTGATCACATCCACATCCATGGTTGCCACTCGCCAACATTTTTTTCTACCAAAATCTCTTAAGAAAAGTTACCAGAAGTTACCAAATCTTCACTACCAAAATCTTCACTTTTTCAGTGAGAAAAAAAATATACTGAATAACACTGCTATATTTCATAACAAATATGTGTATACCTACAGCGCAGTTCTGTGCACTTAATAAATTCAATATTTTTATAATTTGTCAATTTTTTTATTTATAAAGAACTTCCAGTTCTAGCACAGAAGTTTAGGAGTATGATATAATGTGGAACGATTTTCCTTCATCCCTTTTCAAATTTGGTTTGGAGACCAACCGGTTTCGGCGTTGTGCCATGTTCAGTGTAATTTTTCGTTCGGAATGTGCCGATACTTGTACCTGCGACTCACGGAATAATAGCACCGGCACACAAAAAAAGTGGCGGGTGCTTTTAACCGTTCGTTTGACTCGTTCAAAATTTCGAGTAAATTGCGAAAATTGCTATTTTTTATGCTATTTTTTCGGTTTTTCATAATTTACTGTACGTCGAAATATATTTCGGTAGGTGTCGAAATACATGTCGGTAGATGGGTCTGGTAAAAAGCACGCGACATTTTTTTTTTCCGGAATAATCAAAACGATTTATGGACCTTAACAAAAATTTCCAGATGGCCAGTATTAAAATGTGAGAGGGTAGAACTCAAAATTTATCGCAAAAATTCGAAAGTTGTTTTAAAAGTGCAGCCCTTGGTGCTGCCACTGTAATTCAAATATTTCCAGTATTCGAATATGAGATGACTCTAATTTAATCGAAGTAGTTTTGTAAAAGTGTCAGTAGTGCTGCCACTGAAACTCGAAGGGTTTTTATAATTACGCACATTCAAAACATAATTCATTTCTTTCTAGT
>NW_016157208.1:214696-217711 GCF_001687245.7 Rhagoletis zephyria
CAAAAATCACCGCTATTTTACAGACACTTGAAACTTGCACTTTATTGTACCCCTTTGTTGACATTTTTTTAACTCTGTATAAAGTTTTAAAATCGGATGTAATGAATATTAAATAAAAAAAACTAAAAGTGTAAATACTAAAGATTAAAAAGTTGAGCTATTCAAATGACGAGGAGTGTATGTGACGTGACGTACGTTTGGGAGAGTGAGCCTTTTTACTCCAGAATGCGTGTGCAGTGGCTCTCATTGCTATACGTGTATTAGTAAGATTTGTTGCCCCCTTCCCGTTTGCCCATGATTTTCCCCTGATCTAGCCCGCGAAATGGGCTCGCTTGCCCGTACGGGCAAAAAAGCCCATACGGGCAAAAGTGCCCATGTCTGGTCTTCACTATGCAAATCAACTTCAAAAAGTTCAACTGTTAATAGCTAAGTTAGCTTTAGGACAATCTTGACCATCTTATATATAGAAATGTTAAGCCCATTTCTTAACTTTAAAATGACGTTAAGGTGAAGTCTCTACGATCTGCAGAATCCGAGATATAACGATTTGAAGAAGTACATGATTAGTCAGAATCACGAAAAATTCAAACTTTGACAGATCATATCTCCGAAGAAAAAAAAGAAGAGAAACACTCCTCGAACACGTGTTAGCTTATTTCATGTATAGAACCCACACAAAAAAATTTGAAGCGAATCGGAGACTTGAAATAGTTTTTTTACGAAATCCGTCCGACTTAAAAAAAGAATGGCTCATATGTATGTAGAAAACACAAGTGTATACATCCAACCCTCTCCTCTAACACCTCTCCCGTATACTGACACATTGAAAATATTGGGAATAATTGTTTACAATAAACTTACTTTTAAGCAGCACTGTCATTATGTAAGTAACGGGTGATTTTTTTGAGGTTAGGATTTTCATGCATTAGTATTTGACAGATCACGTGGGATTTCAGACATGGTGTCAAAGAGAAAGATGCTCAGTATGCTTTGACATTTCATCATGAATAGACTTACTAACGAGCAACGCTTGCAAATCATTGAATTTTATTACCAAAATCAGTGTTCGGTTCGCTTTACGTCCGATTTATGGTCTACATAATCGACCAAGTGAGCAAACAATTAATGCGATTGTGACCAAGTTTCGCACTCAGTTTACTTTATTGGACATTAAACCAACCACACGAATGCGTACAGTGCGTACAGAAGAGAATATTGCGTCTGTTTCTGAGAGTGTTGCTGAAGACCGTGAAATGTCGATTCGTCGCCGTTCGCAGCAATTGGGTTTGCGAAACACATTTCGAACCGAACACTGATTTTGGTAATAAAATTCAATGATTTGCAAGCGTTGCTCGTTAGTAAGTCTATTCATGATGAAATGTCAAAGCATACTGAGCATCTTTCTCTTTGACACCATGTCTGAAATCCCACGTGATCTGTCAAATACTAATGCATGAAAATCCTAACCTCAAAAAAATCACCCGTTAGCAAAGTCAACCGTGTTACTGCGTGGACGTGTTTATCTTATCTCCGCAATTTGCGCATAGTTTTAGTGGTCGGAAATGTTTTTAAATTCGTACCTTATACCTGCCTTAAGATAGTGACTCTATGCTGGAAATTATTCCCAGCAATTGTAATTTCCAGCTTACGAATATAAATTGAATACAATTTAAGTAAATTGAATACAATTTATGTGGTCAAAAAGTTGATCGTAACAATAAACAGAAAGTGTTGTGTGCTAAGTGCAACGACCTCTTTCATCTAAAATTTGTGAATATGTCAATTGACGATCTCGATTTTCTGCTTACAACAAATAAACATTTCTTTTGTAAAATGTGCTCGGTTAAGCGTCGTACATCTTTGTTCTCCGCCTCCAATCGCTTTCTCTATTGCCGAAAAAATAATTGAGCATAGTGACAATTCGAGTGAGAACGTAATTGATTAACAAGTAACTTTACTTGATATCGCTAACGACATTGCTGCTCTGCGTTCGGAGAACGCTCACTTATGGTGCATTTACATGGTATGAAGCCATATGAACTGTGGATACCCTAAAATAGAGGGACTACATGTTCCAATGAGGAACTCAGTGAAAACGAGTGGGATGCATATAATAAATTTTTTCATATGAAAAATTATGGGGAGATACTGTAAACATACTGTTGTGATACTGTTAAGCATATGAAATTATAGCAAGTTGGATTTTCATACATCTTCCCATAAAAAGTTTAACAGATGCAGAGATACCAAGGAGGTTTTTTCCCATTTTGATGCCTTTTTAATATAAAAACCCACCGAAAAGGAGGAAAGCGGCAGCTCCGCCCTTCGAATACATGTCAAAAGTATGAATTTTAAAAATTTACAAGTAAGAGTAGCGCGGTCTTCGGCTATGCCGAAGGCTTCATACCTTTCATGAACATATGCAAATTTTACTTTGACAGATTACTGCTTTTGAATACATCTGCATACATCGATAGAGGAGTTACATACGTATATAAAAAATCGCATCTAAACANCTATGCGACAGTCAAAATCGGGACGGGATAAAACCAACGGGATATGTTATATCGGTCAAAAACAAGTTATACGTGTCCCGGCGTTTCGCTGGGTCACGTCTAGGAATCGAGATATATAAATAACTATCATATAGGGGAAATTGTCACCTTTGGTGGTCTTTTTTTGACATAACTCGAGAACCACTAGTCCGATTTTGCTCAAACAAATTTAAAAAAATTAAAAATTATAATTCCTTTAATCTGTGCATATAATGTTTTTCTATATAATAAACAGTTTTAAAAAAATTTAATATTTTAAGCAAAAAATATTTGTTTTCTTCATACATTTATTTTTACCGGCAAAACTGTTGATTATATAGAAAAACGTTATATAAACAGATTAAAGGAATTGTAATTTGTAATTTTTTTAAATTTGTTTGAGCAAAATCGGACTAGTGGTTCTCGAGTTATGTCAAAAAAAGACCACCAAAGGTGACAATTTCCCCTATATGATAGTTAT
>NW_016157208.1:221241-263789 GCF_001687245.7 Rhagoletis zephyria
GCAAATGGAATGGTTCATCAATGAAGACAAAATAATATGTTGTAGCTTACGTGTATTTGCTCTTAATTACAATACCAGCACAGGTCGGCCAGGAAAACACTAAGGAAATTACCTAATACTAAATGCAAAATTATAATTTATTTGTAAAATAATTCGGTTTTATTACAATACTTACCAAATTTCACGCAATTAGAAAACAAATGTCAGCGAATAAGAACAAAACGAACAACGAAAATTGAATCAATGTAGCTTGTTTAGAATTTTTTTCTAATATTTTGGGAAATGTTCAGTGAAATTAGCAAAGAAACAACACAGTTTCTCATAAGGTAGTTCAAGATGGCGGATTAGAGCGAGAAGTTGCCGACGTATAACACCTTTCATTATTGCATCATGGCCAAATATACATATAAATTAACATTATAGAAGGCATGTATACTTCTCCCTTTCATTTTTTCATACAGTTAATGCTTCTTTCTGGCTTTTACAAAATGCAGGGATACCGCACTTATTTCGGTACAAGATGATCGTAATGTATTTTCAATTCGAAATCAAAGAAAAACATTCCACGAAAATTTTTGCGATTTTAGAAATCTTAGTGTATATTTGCAAACTACTGCAAAGAATGCAGTATCATATCTTAAAAGGTTCAGAGAATTAACGACACAAACGAACATTTTATGGTCTCAGGTTTCCTTCAAACCGCATTGCTATTTTTTCTAACTTTTCCTTTTGTTTAGCCCAGTAACCGCTTAAGTTATATCTTTTAATTTATACATGTGAATTATTTTCAATGAGCATTTTTTCATTTGCTCCTGAATTTTGGGTACATTTTCTTATTGTACCTCTCATTCTTTTTTATATTACATATATACACTCCGATGTTCGGGATAGTATTTTGAATATACCAGCAATATATGTAAAAGTAGTGGCGGCTGCTGTAGAGCTACACGCAGCGCCTGGGTTCAAGCCCAGTTTCCCACCAACATCAAAATATAAAAAACAAACAAGTTTTTTATAATAGCGGTTGCCCCTCAGTTGGTAATAGTAAACCTCCGAGTATATTCTGTCATGGAAACAGCTTCTCATAAAAATACAATTGTCGTTCGGAGTCGGCGTAAAACTGTCCTTTACTTTGTGTGACAAAATCACGCACGCCACATATCGGAGGAGAAGCTAGGCCAAACACTAACATATTGTGTAACTTTACTGTACTTAAAACGACGATATGTAGAGGTATTGCATACATATCTTGGTGCCTTTTCAAGTATAAAATCCATTGAGAAACGGAAAAAAATGGCATCCCTATGATTTCAACTTATGCCAAATGTTTCGTAAGCAAGCAATTCTGAACAAAAAACTGTTTTCCACAAAGATGTTTAAATGGAAGCAATACAAATATGGAAAAATTGCCATCCACAAGGCTTTATTGGCAGTAGGTCCTTTTTAAAGCACATTTAACAAAACAAGCTTTTACTTTCGAAGCTACCACAAAATAAAATTTGTTTATTTGTTGTTTACAAAAAAATTACTTGCCAAGTATATAAGTCAAAATTGTTGAATATATATCGCTTTCATTCATTTCTTCATAGAGTTGGTGCTTCTTTTATAGGAAAATTCATACGGCTTATGAACAGATTCATACCATGTAAATGCACCATTACTCTCTGTGATCAATGCTTTCACCCGATTTATATGATTCAAGTACTTGAAAGCAATTCTTGCTGATTCTCTTTTGTGTTTTCTATTTGCTTTTACACGTTTCAATTCTGTTGAATTCAAGTTTTTGGTTCTTTAAATGGGAAACAACGAAAATGCCAAAAGCAAAGCAAGAAAATTTAAACGGCTTGGCGGTACAGACGCATGTGTACTCGTCCCTTTTCTTCTCATCTCCTTCTTCCACATGCGAGCAGAATTGAATTCAATCCTTGAACTGTGTAAGAGCGCGGTTACCCACGAACGTGTACGTAGCGTAGCGTAGAAGTACGTAGAAAGATATCAAGTATGCTGTTGATAGAAAGAGAGAGAAGCAACGTCTACGTCACGGTCATGCGGTGGTGAGTTTTTGTTAACACGCAGATGCCATAAGATAGATCGTGTCAGCTGACACGTTCTCCGTTTTTACGTTCGTGGGTAACTGCGCTTTAAAAGCAGTCTTTGAGTGTTGATTAAGCTCAATTATCGCAAAATTGTGAGACTCTATTTGCTGAAATTCGTTCTCTACACTCAAAGATCGACGACAAAAATGCTGTAATCTCTTCATTAATGCTGGAAATAAAAAATCTGTGTATCGTTGTTGCTGACCATGCAAATAAACTCAATCTCAGTCGTGGCAGTGCAGTAGCCAAAAATAAGAATAATGCTTCGGCTGCAAAAACTATACAATCGGTCGCTAAAAACAAAGGTTCGACCGCAACAACTAATCAATCTCTCTTAATTGATGTGTCTTTGCCTTCTACCTACTAATGATTCGCAAGCTGAGATTTCTACTTCATTCGTTGCGTCGAGCCCAAATGCTTTGCCAAGTGATGTTGTAAATAACGTCTTAAATTCGAAGTCGTCGTTGATGCTGGCGTCGGGTGCTGCTGCTGCTTCGCCCACTAATCAAGTACATGAATTTCGCGCTGTTGAGTGCGCAACTAATGTTGTAGGTACGGCCTTATCTGATACTTTTAGCAATGATAATTATGTTATTTCTTACGCTGACGTCGCTGCTTCTGCTGGTCAGGAATCTGATAATGATAATATCATTAGTGTGAAAAAACATCGTAAAGCGCCTGCAGTTTCTGATGGTCAGAAATCTGCCTCTGCATCTGATACCACGACTAATGTGAACAAACATCGTAAAGCGTCTGTAGTTGTTGTTGGAAATAATTCTAATGCAAATCTTGCTGTAGCTGTTCGACTAAAATGGTTACATTTATCATATTTTAAGTCGATGGTAGGGGCAGGCGATATTGTTGACTATGTTTCGAGAACTGCGAATATATCTCCACCACTTTTGCTTTGCTACAAACTTGTTAAAAATGATGCAGATAATCATGCCTATCACGTCCGTCGTGGACGCCATCCGCACGGATCTAGTCCGAATCGCACTGTCATAACAAGCGAGAGCGAAGCATTAGATTCGTGCGAATGGCATCCGTCGGATACCGTAATAGGCATTAATAATTCTTTAACGAAGGTGAATTTTAAGCTTGGTATTTCGCCATCTAACTGTAATAAGCTGCTCGATGCTTCAATGTGGCCAGCTGATGTTAAAATAAGACCGTTTCGGTTTTTTCAAAAAACTATTACTATGCAAGACAACCCATAGAAAATTATGTTACCTCTAATGAGCAATCTTGCGTGGTACACGCGAGCAGAAATGATCGCTATTCAAATAATTGTTTGTCAATATATTTTCAAAATATTTCAGGCATGAGAACCAAAGTCTCTGCTCTCTACGATGCCACTTCTAAAGCTAAGCGTACACGGTAGAAAAATCTCTCTAGAGTTTTACTGAAATAAAAATCTCCTCTCTCAATTAAGTTTACACGGTATAGTAACTCTAGGAGATATTCACGCTAGCTAGAGACAAAATAGAGAAATCTCAACTTTTCTCTATCACGAACTCTATAAGCTGTGTACACGGTAGACAATAGTTACCTCTCGCCTAGATTTAGTTTTCTCGAATTGTTGTCAACGCTTGTTGTATGTTTATATGTTTTTATATTAAAGCCACGATGTAGAAAATATAGTTGGCGCCATCAGCGGAGTGCTAACCCTTCGTCGATTTGACAGCATTCACATATTTTCGTACTTCATATAATACATTTTCGCAATATGGATAAGAATTAAATTTTCAAATCGTACTTATATACCGAAAAAAAGTTTACCTAAAAGTAAACAAATGTACCTAAAAATTTAACATGGCAACTTCCCTCTTCGGTACTATGTGTACTTCTCGACTCACATCAAACATTCTTTAATATTTAAAATTCCCTTGAAAGGGGTGTCTCCGAGCAGTTTCAGCCAAACTACTATATATCGGCCGCTGAGGTGTAGTGGTAAGCAGTACGCGCTTTCGCTCATCAGCACCTGGGTTCAAGCCCTGGTCAAAGCAACATCGCAAAAAATATAGGAAAAGCTTTTTCTTAACAGCGGTCGTCCCTCGGCAGGCAATGGCAAACCTCCGAGTGTATTTCTGGCATGAAAAACAGCTTCTCATAAAAATGCAATCGTCGGTGTAAAACTGTAGGTCCCTCCGCTTTGTGTGACAACATCAAGGCGCACACCACAAATCGGAGGAGAAGCTCGGCCAAACACTAACATATGTATAAGCGCCAATCTATTATTATTATTATTATATTCACCAAGTTGAGCAAGTAGCCTGGCCCTCTGACAAAACAGCAGATAACTCAAGCAACGACTGTTGCCGGAGTGCCAGACCACCTGCTCAATTTGTGAATACCCCTTATGTTTTAACCAATAATTATGCCCCTTTGCAAAGGACGGAGGCTATTGGAAAAGCCATTGAAATGCGAATGAATATAAGAGAATGATTCCCGGTACATTACTTGGTTACGTTCTAAATGTACTTAAAATGGTGTGCTTGTATCGAATATACGGTTTAATGTCTTAGCCATTTCAAAATTTAACAATCCGTAATGAAATTCATTATCAAGACTTTACTGTACTTCTCTGTAGAGCAAAAAATCTATTTAGCTTGGTAAATAGAGCGTATAGTTGTCGTAGAGTTTTAGATTTAGCTGCGTTGGACTGTGTACACGGCGGAAAAGTCTCGCTAAATAAATCTCACGTAGACTTTGTAGATGAGTCTCTCGTAGGTCTCTATTGATTGTTTACACGTCTAACGAGATTTGTATCTAAATCTCGCGTTTTTTCTCTACCGTGTACACTTAGCGTAAGAATGATTATGATTTGATAGTTCTTGTTGAGACGTGGTTAACAGCGGATTATTTCGACGCTGAATTTTTTTATAAACAGCTATACAACGTCTTTCGCAAAGATCGGATGTCGTAAAGACATGTCTTACCCGAGGTAGGGGAGTTCTTATAGGTGTGAGGAAGGAACTACGCACTTCCGTGGTACCTCTTAGTAACGCTAATGCGCTCATTGATCAGCTAATCATTTCTCTAGTGGGTAATAAAGGTATTCTTCATGTTAGTGTATCTTATATACCCCCAAACAGCTCTGATAAGTTATATGATTATCATGTTAATAACATTATGCATATTTCGAGGACTAATTCTAACGAGCAGCTATGCGTATTAGGCGATTTGAATAAAATAATATGGAGTTATTTGCCGGATGAGAATATTCTCATACCCAACAAGGTCAATTATGCTAATGAAATCCATTTAGTTCATAGTTTCTATAGCTTACAATTAGTGCAAATTAATCATTTTGTAAATGCACTAGAAAAAATCTTAGATCTTATTTTTGTTAGTAATGATTTAAACTAAAATTTGCTGCGTTCTTGTAATCCGATATCCGTTACTGATAAGCATCACGTGCCCCTAATTTTAGAATTAGAATTTTATAAGTATGCGCATATTGTATCTAGGAATGATGTTAAATTCAATTATAGTCGATGTGATTTTGCCCTAGTAAATAATTTAAAGAATTAACATCGATTGGCAACTTTTGTTTCTGGAACGTAATCTTGCAGACTGTTTTGAAATATTTAAAAGTAATATTTCGGNGTAGTCAAATCTTTCATCTGTCCGTCTCAGCATGGTTTTATTCCTGGACGCTCGACAGTGTCCAATCTTGCAGTGTTTTCTAGTTATTGCGTTTCAGCTTTCACAGATGGTTGTCAGGTTGATTGCATCTATACTGACATTTCAAAGGCTTTCGACAGAGTGTCGCATAGTGCATTATTGGCTAAGTTACAACGACGACCAGGTTTCTGTTCCACATTTTTGCTTTGGATAAAATCTTGTTTGCGTAACAGAGTCANTGAAATCTTTTTGGAACATCATTCGAAGCAATCGTCGTCAGCAATTCCATTGTCAGTGTCTTATCAAGGCAANGCGATAAATTGTTTAAGCTCTAAGGAATCGGCATCCCCTCAGCACAAGCATCAATACTTGAAGTACATGAAAGAGTTCAATTGTTTGAATAAATTTTTATACAATCAATACGTTTTAGGTTTCGAAAATAATATTAAGTCCAATCTGAAATCTTTTTGGAACATCATTNATATACTGACATTTCAAAGCCTTTCGACAGAGTGTCGCATAGTGCATTATTGGATAAGTTACAACGACTAGGTTTCTGTTCCCCATTTTTGCTTTGGATAAAATCTTATTTGCGTAACAGAGTCAACTTCGTGNACTGATGATATTATACCAAGTATCCAGACTCTCAAAAATTCGCAGCAGTGTGATAATCATCAACTGTCATCCTTTTTTCTAAAACAATGTGTCTACCATTGCTGAACCATTATACATATATTTAATTTGTCACTAAAGTCTGGAATTTTTTTTGACGAATGGAAAATTACTTATATTCACCCTATTCACAAGAGTGGTAACAAAAATGATGTCTCCAACTATCGTCCAATATCTAAGCTTCCTGTTATTTCGANGTTATTGATAATGTTAGATCATCTCCTTACGTAGCAGCTTCCGGGGTTCCTCAGGGGAGTATCCTTGGCCCGCTTTTCTTTATAATTNCACTGGTCTACAAGGATTTTGCGAATAAGACGGGACCTGGTGTTTCCGAACGGATTTTTCGTGCTGAACACGAATCTGGGGTCCAAAACTTCCCATCACGTCACGTTTTCGAGAAAAAAGG
Organism: Rhagoletis zephyria; assembly: GCF_001687245.7. Taxonomy (NCBI): domain Eukaryota; kingdom Metazoa; phylum Arthropoda; class Insecta; order Diptera; family Tephritidae; genus Rhagoletis; species Rhagoletis zephyria. The sequence goes on from NW_016157208.1 coordinate 228,043, forward strand.
GGTTGAAACCCCTAAAAACAGCGTTTTTGGCCATTTTTGAAAAATTNGTTCCTCAGGGGAGTATCCTTGGCCCGCTTTTCTTTATAATTTACATTAACGATGTAAGTGTTAGTTTTAGCCAATGTAGGTATATTTTATATGCAGATGATTTAAAGATCTTTTTGAAGGTTAAAAATACATCTGATTCGCGCATGCTTCAATAAGAACTCAACTGTTTTAGTGATTGGTGCCACAGGAATAAATTGACACTCAATGCTAATAAATGCTACACTATTACCTACTCTAAGCTCATTAATAACTTGATTTCGAGTTATTAAGTTTCTGATACGCCGTTAGCTAGGGTTGACAAAATTCGTAATTTGGGTATTGTTTTTGATGCATCTTTCACGTTTACTGAACATCTCAATTTTGTAATTCCCAAAGCCTTTTCGATGCTAGCCTTTATTAAACGGAATAGCTCGAAGTTTAAGGACCTATATACTAGAAAACTATTGTACAACTCTTTGGTAAGATCTAGGCCTGAATATGGCTCTATAATATGGAGTCCCTATTACGACAAAATAAAAGAATTGAACTCGTTCAAAAAAATTTTCTGAAATATTGGCTATCTGATCTTAAATTCGACTTGCCATGCTTCCAGGTGCAAATTAATTTACACACATTGCAGAGTAGAAGAGTTATATCGGCAATTACTTTTATTTATGATATTGTCAATGGCTACATCGATTGCCCCATACTCTTAGAGTCTTTCAAATGTCATGTGCCACCTAAGAATCTGCGTCGGCATAATATGTTTGCCATTGAAAATTTTATGTCCAAATATGCATTGAATGGGCCAGTCACTCGTACGCTAATTGATATTACTACGTTAAATAATTGATGTATTGATTTTTCCTTAACTCGGCTTTGTTTTAAGAATCTTTTATTTTCCTTGTTGTAAGCTAATTTTTCTACGCTAACTGACCAAATAAAGCAACCGATTCCTTCATCCGCGGTAGCCGAGTGGGGAGAGCTGCGTACTACAAGCCTGTAGGTACCAGGTTCGATCCTCGGTTGGAGCGATTGCCAAAAAAATTTTCTTTTTATTATTTGTTTTAGTCCAAAACAGTAACTAAAACAACTTAAAAAAATATAGAAGTTATAATTGAATCAATAAAAAAAAATCAAATGAATATTCTACTGGCTGTGGGATTCGATCTCGCGGCTCGTTAATCCGCATTACTGCCGTCTGTCAAGGTACAATTTTGATCAGATCAATTGCGGCGTTAATCCGGATCAACGTTGCCGTCAGTCTATGCTTTTAGATGTATGTATTAGCCCTGAATCAGCATCCTTATAGTAACATCACAGATTTGTAGGATATCTTTCCTCGAGATTTTTACTCCAAAAATTTTTTTACAAAAGCGTTAAATAACACCGGCACATCAAAAAAGTTCGAGTACGAAGACTGCCACATGGTAGGGATATCTAAATATCTCTAGGTGGTCCCACCTCGGGATTGGTTCTTTAACATCCCCCATTTTTGATCCGCCATTTTGGATCAGTCGTTTAAAATTTTTCAAATATAAGTAGTCAATATTCATGAATGAAAAGTCACTCAATCTGAATCAATAAGCAAAATTTCAATTTAAGTAAAAAAAAAACATTGAATTCACATCAATTTCTCAAACCACACCCCCTCCATGCCTGCAAAACGGGGTAAAGAACCAATGCCGATGTGGGCCTACCTAGAGGTCTTTATATACCACACAAGGAAGAGAACCTATATGTGGCAGTCTTCGCACTCGAACTTGTTTTGTGTGCCGGTGTAATCAATGTAATAATCGCGAGTGAAAATTATCAAAGAATTATAACTAATAACCTATTCGGTCGATGTTATGTCTTAGGAACAACAGCACATATAATATAAGGCTTAAAAAAATAAATTAAAAATCGGTACAGGATTTACTAGGCGTTAGCTTTCGTGTTATTCCACCATTCGACCATTGACGTACTTCCCCGCTATGAGAAAAATTGTTTTCAATCATTTACCTGTTTACTCCTAATTTTGAAATTATTTTAATGCTGGATGCCAAGATGAAACACGTCCAGCGTGTCTACTCAACTTGTTGTAAACTTTGTATTCTAATAAAAATTTTTATTCAGCTCGGCGCGTATGGAAAGATTATTTTCCAGCTGTGGACGCTATTGTGTTTTTGATAGACGCTTGGGACCGTGGTCGCTTCCAAGAGAGTAAAATCGAGTTGGATTCACTGTTAACAGATGAAGCGCTGTCAAACTGTCCTGTGCTAATTTTGGGTAACAAAATCGATAAGCCAGGAGCGGCAAGCGAAGACGAGCTTAGAAATGTTTTCGGCCTCTACCAATTGACAACCGGAAAGGTAATTGTAACATTTTTTGGTAACCATGTTTATTTCAAAATTACACAATTCGGTTATATTTGATTTTAGGGCAAAGTGTCCCGTTCTGAGTTACCGGGCCGTCCCCTGGAGTTGTTCATGTCTTCGGTCCTGAAGCGACAAGGATATGGAGAAGGCTTCCGTTGGTTAGCGCAGTATATTGATTAAGCCCACTACCTACCCCGTATCAAGTTAAAGTTGAATACGTGTTTTGACATCCTTACAAAACAATAGTCAACAAATCAGTCAATAAAAGCGTAAATTCAAGTCTAAACGATGATTAACACATGCTATAATGATAAAATTGATCAAAAAAACATCGGGCAAAGTAAACTGAGGGAGACGGTGAAATTTCAAAAAGCACATCGCTATCATAAATCATCAAGCATTGATGGTAGTATGTATTTTTTTAATTCTAAAGGGTAATGCAAAGTAATGCAAAGCAGATATTTAAACATTTCAATATTATTTCCAAACCTTTTGCTCTAGGTTAGCATCAATTTGTTCAACTTTTGTTTAGATTTTCCAAATAAACAATATAAAATCTACTATTGACTGCTTCGTTTGTTATATAAATTTATTTATGTATATACATAAATACATATCGCACACTATTTTAAAAAGAGGCACAGTTCCAAAATCATAACCGAAAATTAACTGCTTGTGGATCGTGCAAATTCAACGCAAATGCGAAAACGGCTATAAGAGTAGTTTTCTAGTTAGAGAATATAATTATGAAGAAAAAAATATTTGCATTAATTGGAGATAAATCCATATATGTAATACTCCTATATTGGCAGTAAGAGCTAGTACCTTCGAAAACATTACAGTTAGGGCCAATTTCACAGTGCGTAGTTAACTCAGAATCGGCAGTTAGTAACTAGAGATTTTCAGTACAAAAATCTGTAGTTAAATGCCGATTCTGAGTTAACTACGCATTGTGAAATTGGCTCTTAGTGGTCTGAATTCGATAGTTTAAACTATCGATGGGTTTTTGACTATCGTACCATCATCGATAGTTTTTGATAGTTTTGGTGTTTCTTACATTATTGTTTTATCGTTTGTTGTCACTTTGCATGCACATTTGATAAATCACCTTTTAATAAAAGATATTGCGGCAGCGTACATTTACCAGCACTCTCCTGTTTCAGCGGGTGTTTTGATAAGTGAAAAATATGGATAGTTTCGTGAAGATAAGTGAAAAAGGTAAATACCTGGTATTGAATGAAGTAAAATAACTGATATTGAATGATAAAATATCTGATATTGAATAAATTTAAATAACTGATATTGAATGAAGTAAATACATGTTTATTTATAAACGTATGTGTTCCTTTTCTGTCGTACGTGTTTATTGATATATCTGTACTGTAATTAGTAGTCTGAAACTATCGATAGTCGACACTATCGATACTATGCGGAAGGTCTTTAGATAGTCTGTTAAACTTACAATTTCGCTTTATATTGGCCTGGCATATTTGTAAAAAATATTTCTTACAAAATCAGTAAATCGCAAGCTTAGGGTGAAAGTTTGCTAAGTCCATTTTTAGAAATTCACAGAGGCCCAACTAACACTTTTTCCGAAACTGAGGTTTTCCGAGATTTAGGTTGGATATATTAAAATACATCTTTAATAAAAACTTTAAAGTGGTAGTACCAAAAACAACGGAGTTACCCTGCCTGTTTTTGATATTATTTCTTTAAGTTTTTTTTTTCTGTAAAATAAAAATTTGTTGGTTAGGGCCTTGTTAATTAAGGTAACGATGTAGAGCCAAGTACATATATAAGTATGTACATATAGGGTGTATTTGAGCTGCAATTAATGCGGCAATTTACTTTTTATGAAACAGCATCACGTTCTACGCGAAAATTTGGGCGACTCTGCTTACATCAATCGTTCGAGGAACAAACAATCAGTTGCTCATCATTGGCAAATCAAAAGCAACATAAAAATTTTTACTGCGCAATTTCTCCAGCATTTCAGAAGATTTGCAGTTTAGCATCAGCAACATATCATCAAGAAAGCAACAAGGCCGCAATATATATGTTACCGGCAAAACCCGACCTTAGGAAAAACTAGTTTTGCGACAGTATTTTTGCGCAGAACACCTTTCCGCGTAGGCGGCTTTCGGCCGCACAACAAAAAAATAACCCTCATCAGTCCTACTCCAGGTACGCAGTCCACAATATTGTTGCGTCCAACTTGTTTCCGCTTTGGACGGATATATTAGATCTAGGTAGAACTAAATAGTTTAGCATAGGAAAAACTAGTTTGTCCGAAGATCGGGTTTGGCCGGTAACATATGTATATATTTAATATGCTGCTTCGAAAAAAATTGCACCGTAATAGGATAAGAAAGAAGTTAATTATTACTTTACTTTTTTTAACAAATTTAACGAACTTTTGATCCTATTACGACGTCCAGGGTGCAATTTTGTTTTTTTTTCAAACTGCTTATATATACTAGGGATGTTGCGAATGTGGAATTTTAGACATCCGCGGATGCGAATGCGGATGTCTAACAGCTAACATCCGCGGATGCGAATGCGGATTTCAAGTATTTTTAAGAAACAATTGGGTAAGTAATGGGTAGATTATCGATAGCAATCGAACTTCAGTTGCGTTGCTAGTTGCCAAAACGATATTACAGATGGCAACTGGCAACTTTCAACTGACAACTGCAGTTGCTACATAATGTGTATACAGGCGACTACATTTTAGTGGTTGCTGGGAATGTTTTTGGAGCGTATTTAGGAGCGAAAATTGAAAAGTGTGTCATATATTTAATAATTTGAACGATATTAACATTTTGCAATGCAGTTTGCTTTTACAGAATATGGTGAAAATAACAAACCAATATCTTGAAATTTTAGTTCCCGTGGACAACGCCCTTTTGGCGAAAAAAAAGCGAACACTGATTGCAATTTTTTTCCTTTATCAATTGAAGCACCTTTTTTAAAACTACCGACACACCCAGTTTTCCAAATTAAAGTCATTGCTGTGGCAGTTCCTTCTGCGAAAAATCGAAGATGTGCGCAAGCTTTTATGAGCGGAGGTATTGAAATTGAACGAAGTGGTTCATCTGTTTATTAACCAATTATACTACAGCTTCTTTTGGAAGTCCTCAATATGCTTTGAAAATGAACACAAAACGATAACAAAAGAAACCATTAACTTTTGCTTACAGTACACGCGGTAGCTCTAGAGGATTGGAATTATCCTTTAAGTGTCGCCTGATTGAGGACGCGTTCATGCATTTCTCTTCCTCCTAAACAAATAATTGTGATAAATTTAGCTTTATTGCTGTCTTTTCTTTAAAAGTCTTTATTTTAATAATTTAATTTTACTCGCACAGCTTGTTTGCAGCCGCTTGCTGGTTGTTGAACTGTCAAATTTCGATTATCGATAACTACAGCAACTGAGGATAGTTGCCATTCGTAATACAAATTTTCTTTCCAGTTGCATTGCCAGCTGACAACCGAAGCGTGGTTGTGTTGCCATCCGTAATCGACCCATAAATTAAGTTATTTTGGTTAATAATAAAATGGGGGCTGAAATGTCGGATGTATCCTCCTGGCTTTCATCTTCACTTGAAGAATCTAGCATAATGGCGAGATCTCTGTTTAAACACCGCTAACAAGCGAAACCAGATGTGTCAGGTTTTTCTAAAACTTTTTAAAAATGATTCTTCATTCTCATTCCTTTGGCTGTTGGGGAGCCTGTAACGTTATCAGCGTTTTTCGATTTAAGTTTTTAGTTTTTGTAATTAATTTTTAATACTTTCTTCTGCGACTGGTTTGAAAAATTTGTTCTTATAGCGAGCTAAATACCCAGGTGGATATGGAAAATTAATTATTATTTTCCAGGTATGAAAATTTTTAACGAAATTCTGTTTCCAAAGTAGTGTCTGCCAGCCGAATCGGATCAGAATATTCTTATTTTTTTAAAAACCACCCCGTTTTTTATAAGCATTTGAATTATTGGAATCACGGATGATGAGGGTCTCAGATAGTTAAGTAATTATTACCTAATTAAAGGTCAGACCTATAGCTTTTTAATTATTTGAGCATCGATTCTCTTTACAGCCAGACGTTGACAATTTCTGCTAGAAATCCCTATTGAAGGGGCTTACTCTTTGACTTTAAATAGCAAAGAAGGGAGACTTCGGGGGTTAGTTTTACCACAGAAGTTTTTAGCCAAGGATCCAATGTATATCCCAATGAAAAAAATATTGCCTGAAAAGTAAACCAAATGACTGCTTTTGAAATGTTTGCTAAAAATAAATTCCCCNGTTATTTTGGTTAATAATAAAATGGGGGCTGAAATGTCGGATGTATCCTCCTGGCTTTCATCTTCACTTGAAGAATCTAGCATAATGGCGAGATCTCTGTTTAAACACCGCTAACAAGCGAAACCAGATGTGTCAGGTTTTTCTAAAACTTTTTAAAAATGATTCTTCATTCTCATTCCTTTGGCTGTTGGGGAGCCTGTAACGTTATCAGCGTTTTTCGATTTAAGTTTTTAGTTTTTGTAATTAATTTTTAATACTTTCTTCTGCGACTGGTTTGAAAAATTTGTTCTTATAGCGAGCTAAATACCCAGGTGGATATGGAAAATTAATTATTATTTTCCAGGTATGAAAATTTTTAACGAAATTCTGTTTCCAAAGTAGTGTCTGCCAGCCGAATCGGATCAGAATATTCTTATTTTTTTAAAAACCACCCCGTTTTTTATAAGCATTTGAATTATTGGAATCACGGATGATGAGGGTCTCAGATAGTTAAGTAATTATTACCTAATTAAAGGTCAGACCTATAGCTTTTTAATTATTTGAGCATCGATTCTCTTTACAGCCAGACGTTGACAATTTCTGCTAGAAATCCCTATTGAAGGGGCTTACTCTTTGACTTTAAATAGCAAAGAAGGGAGACTTCGGGGGTTAGTTTTACCACAGAAGTTTTTAGCCAAGGATCCAATGTATATCCCAATGAAAAAAATATTGCCTGAAAAGTAAACCAAATGACTGCTTTTGAAATGTTTGCTAAAAATAAATTCCCCAAAGAGCCCCAATTGAAATGATTGAATATATGTAACATAAAAAGTAAATAATTTGGTTTAAAATAACAGTGCTTACTTTCTTATTTTATGTCTAGTAGTTTTTTTTTAATATTGGTCCAAAAAAATCATATTAAATAATGAAACCAATGCAGGTATTTAAAGCACAGAAAACAAAAAAAAATATTATTAAAAGGTCTAAGTAAGTTCTCTTTGACGTACGGGTCAAGTAGAAGTGGGAACTTCTATGACTACTTATTAATAGCTCGGTTATATAAGCTTTGATCCAGTACAGGATTTTAAACGAACTTGCAGGAAGTTACAGGAAAACTGTTTCCGTACTCCAAAATCCTGTAAATGAGAGCGACTTTTGGAGAGTACGGGAACATTTTTCCTGCAACTTCCTGCAAGTTCGTTTAAAATCCTGTAAGTTCATGGAGTACTGGATCAAAGCTATTATGTTTAAAGACATATAGATATATGTTAAAGTTGACAAATATGACATTTGACCAGTTTTGTTACACAAATACTCCCATGCGCGGCGCCCGGGTAACACGGCTACAGGCAAAAAATATTGGCTACAATTTGTCATTTTGTTTGCCAGATATATGTACGTTTTATCGGTGCACTTGCACAACATTCGCTCCGCATTAATTATTGCGAATGCGAATGTTAAAATTTATGCGGAAGTTCCGCGGTTGCGAATGCGAATATTCGCAATAACCCTGGTATATACATATGTCACAGAATCCGAATGACTACGAACGTAAATTCGAAATTCGTAGAGCCTTCACTGAATCCGTTCGTAATGAAGAATCGTAACTTCGCCAAAGTGCACCACGCTTTGAACAAAATGACTTTTTTGGGAGGGTAGATGGGTCCTACACATCACAAAACTGAAAACTCGTAGTTTACGAGTAATTTGTTGTTAAAGTTGAAAATTTCACCCAACAAAATGTACGATAACAAACCATTTCAAACAAATACAAGTGTGCAGAAAACACACATTCCAACTAAATTAAGCTCTTTGAACGTTTGTATATTTCATATTTTATTAATTTCATTATTTAACGATGAGGAACACGTTTATAAATTTGTTTACTTTTCTTTAGAGTAGGGATGGGAGGCAGAACAGCTCGCGCGCAGCAGCGCGGGCAAGCAAGTGCTTGATGCGGGGTAAAAATTTAAAACCGGAAGGGTTTATGCAATGTATATTGCCAAAGGCTATTATATTCACCTCTTTGTTTATAGAGGAACAATTTCTAACTATATTTGTAGTCTATTTATTAAAAATAATTCAACATCGTGAAATGCCGACCAATTTAATTTTTTTTTATTAATAAATCAATAAAGTTTAAATTGATTATACATATGTAAAAAATAATATGTGCTAATTCATACTGGCGAACAATAACGTGTTAACGATCTTGCTCGCGCATCATGATTCAATGATTCATGATTCATGATTGAATCATGCTTGCGCATGTGTTCGTAAATAAAGCTGATGTCACATAAAACTTTTGCTTCGCTTTACGTGACAGATTCGCTTTGACAGATAAGATGAATTGTATGAAAATGCACAAAGCATGCCACATAAATCGTTGAAGCGGCAGCGCGAAGCGAAAAGATGGTCAACTCCCATCTTTTTGCGCGCTTTGACAATCAGCCGGTTTAATATTTATTTTGTTTCGTCCAAATTCGGGTTTTCATGCAGAAACATAAAACTTAATTACATTGCTGATAATTTTAAATCAAAATAATTAAAATCCACAGCAACTTTGATGAGTAAAAAAGCGGTACAACATTGTTTTCTTGGCGTTCATTGTGGCATACCTTTTGCGTCTGGCGCTTTGCTGGCAAAGTTATAAATGTCACGCAAAGCTACAAAGTTTTATCTGGCATCAGCTTAAGAGAGCCGAGCGCTGCTACTAGGATCAGTCGGTAGAAAACCGTCATATAAAAAGGTGATTTTGCGCATGATTGTCCTTTTTTCCAAGCAAATTTCTAACGAAAAATTATCTGCGCAAGAACTACCCCTCCTTTTAAAATTTGCGACCAACTGAACGCTAGTGATAGAACGATACGAGTACCGAGTACAGAATATCGATACTCATGAATACTGAGTAGTATCGAGGACTCGATACTTTTTGACAAGTACTGAGTAAATATCGCGAATACCAAAAAGTATCGACGTTTTAAAAACTTGTTTAGGTAAAATTATTTTTTTTCAATAACATTGATAAATGTTTAAAAATTACCCCATAGGCATAACGTTCATATACTTCAATACAGTCATAACTCAAAAAACCGAAAAATTAATATATATTTTGTTCTGGTGAGCTACTGGTAATCGCTTTGAAATTTATATACAACATAGAAGAAGAGGTACCAGTCATGTGGACATTTGGCTCGGTTGAAACATCTTAAATAATTGGAAAACGAATCTCTTGCCATACTTTCGATAACACTGGCCCACACAAAAAAAGTGGTATCTGCTTTTAACCAGACCCACATATCGACATGTATTGAGGTCCATTTGACTCTTACACCTCCTAAATTTTGAGTTAATTGCGAAAATTGTGAAAATAAAATTACAAAAACGAGTCAAACGGACCTCAGATTTGGATTCAGTGGGTCGAAATAGGTGGCGGCAAGTAGATCTGGTTAAAAGCACACAACATTTTTTTTTGTGCCGGTGTAAGGAATGGGTTAGGAGGATGGTCTTCCGCTCGATAACTTGGCAATTCTCCAGAATAACGGAGCCTTCGTTTTCCAATGATTTCTACCTTGGTTTTAAATCAGAAATCCAGCCCGCTTTCGAAGAAAATTTTTGTGAAAGGGAGCTTATCTTNAGATCTGGTTAAAAGCACACAACATTTTTTTTTGTGCCGGTGTAAGGAATGGGTTAGGAGGATGGTCTTCCGCTCGATAACTTGGCAATTCTCCAGAATAACGGAGCCTTCGTTTTCCAATGATTTCTACCTTGGTTTTAAATCAGAAATCCAGCCCGCTTTCGAAGAAAATTTTTGTGAAAGGGAGCTTATCTTTTCATTAGACAATGGCTTTAGTTGCTTTTAAAAGCTTCAAATAAGCCTTTTATGATTCAGACTTCAACTATTAAAAGCCAATGTCTATTCAATTTATATAAAGAAAGAGGTCATATGTGTATGTAAACAAAGCAATCTGATTTTGTGAACTTTTCGCGTTTGCCCTAAAAATACTTGGATGTACGAGTATTATCGATACTTTTTTGCAAATATGAGTACTGGCATCGATTCTTTTTTAGAGTATTATAAATGAGTACAGGTATCGATACTTTTCTAAAAAGTTCTATCAATACTGAACGCTGGCAATGCAAAAGTGAATTACAAAACAGCTAATATGCGCGCAAGCAAGTCGGTACTCACCACCAGTGTTGCCATTGCTGTTTCTGCCGTCCCGCCAGATTAATAAACAAAAATCGCTAGAATCTTGCTAAATCATTTAAATTCTGTAAACTCTTATGAAAACAAAGTTTCTTTTATAATTTAGCAGTTAAACTTTATTTGATAAAATTAGAGATCATATGTTTATAAAAAAACCATCAGTTTTTTAACAAAAACAAAATTGGTTCTTGATATAGGGTTTTATAATCAGTCTTGGGATTTTGTGGCATTAAATAAAGTTTAAAAATTGGTCATAAGAATGTCGTCTTCGTTTCGTGACTGTTGAGCTCGTTGCGAGTTTGTAAAATGTAGTCAATGCAAAACTTATTTGCACTTTTATGTCCATACCTGCAATAAAAAAAAAAATAAAATAAAGCATTTGCACAAGCGCTGTCAAATTAAATATACACCATTGATTTAATCAAAATGTATATACATACACTTCACTTTACATCGTTAAAAATTAAAATCTTCAAATCATCAAAAATATAAAGATATGCATACATGCAGCTTTTTTCATGTTAGCTGAGCCGAAGATACCTAAAAATATTCGACAACTATATAATACTATTAGAATATCTTTCCCGCCATGTTCAGTGCTTATTTAGTGCATTTTATTCCGGATACGAAAATCTTTTTATACACATAAGTATGTATGATGTTTTGATTTGTCCCAAATTTTGGTGCTTTTAGGAAAGTTGACTGCCATGGGGTCTCATATTCGTGGGTACTCACATATACTTGTTCTCTCATTCCGATCACACATAAAGCTCAGTTAGTCAACGACGTAGCGTAAACGTAGGTTGACGTACGTAGCAGCATATAAAATTTACTGTTGATAGAGAGAGAGAGAAACAACGGCAACATTACCGCCATGCGGTGGTGAGTTTTCGTTAACACGCGAATCCCATAAGCTAGACCGTCTCTGCGTCAATCTACGTCTACGCTACGTCGTTGACTGTTTGCGCTTATAGAGATGCAATTCGCGCAAAATTTTCTGTTTCAATAGCAATTATGAATATTATGCACGCAGAATTCTACGATGTCAGTAGCTTTGACACAAAACTCTTTTAGGGTAGGCGGGCTTTGGCCGCGCTTAGGGATTATAACCCTCACTACGCAGAATTCTCCGTATTGTGTTGCCTTGTCAAATGTATGAAGCACCTTCTGACATCGTAGTATTTATGACGCAAAACTCTCTGCGTAGGCGGCCTTCGGCCGCGCTTAGGGATTATAACCCTCACAATGTAGAATTCTCCTTTTTGTTTTGACTTCTCAAGTGTATAAAACACCTTCGGACTTCGTAGTATTTTTTGGCGCAGAACTCTTTCTGCGCAGGCGGCCTTCGGCCGCGCTTAAGGATTATAACCCTCACAATGTAGAATTCTCCTTTTGTATTGTGAAGAAAATAAGCAGAAGTATTTTTGAGCAGAACTTCTTTCTGTGTAGGCGGCCTGCGGCTGCGCTTAGGGATTATAACCCTCACAAAGTAGAATTCTCTTTCTGTGTTGCGAAGAAAATGAGCAGAAGTATTTTTGAGCAGAACTTCTTTCTGTGTAGGCGGCCTGCGGCTGCGCTTAGGTATTATAACCCTCACAAAGTAGAATTCTCTTTCTGTGTTGCGAAGAAAATGAGCAGAAGTATTTTTGAGCAGAACTTCTCTCTGCGTAGGTGGCCTGCGGCCGCGCTTAAGGATTATAACCCTAAGACTGCTTTTACACAGTTCAAGCATTGAATTCAATTCTGCTCGCATGTGTAAGAGAGGGGGTGAGAAGAAAAGGGACGAGTACACATGCGTCTGTACCGTCAAGTCGTTTCAACTTTCTTGCTTTGCTTTTGGCATTTTTGTTGCTTCCCATTTAAAGAACGGTTTTAAGTTTTGTGATGTGTACGACTCTCTCTACACCCCCCATAAATTCATTTTGTTCAAAGCGTGGTGCACTCTCGCGAAATCAACCCCCGAAACGTTCACCCACGTTCGTACGCGAACGTGGACGATTTAATATTGTTACCAAGGCGAATTTATACAAGGTGGTGTTGGCCAAGGCGAATCTATACAAGGTGGTCAAGGCTGATTTATTCGCCTTGCATGTATTTTGTTTTTGCTTTTACTGATTTGACAGCACACCCATCAAAAGCAAAAACAAAATACATGTAAACTTTGGAGCGAATTGAGATTTCACATAACACCCTCCATACAAAATACATAGGGTTGTCGTTGTTGTAATCTAAATTCGCCAGTAACACCACCTTGTATAAATTCTCCCTGAAGGTTGTGTTACTGACAAGGCGAATTTATACAAGGTGGTGTTACTGGCGAATTTAGATTTTCGCCGCGGTACTTTCTAATGTCAAAATTGTGTGTTCGTTGTAATATAAATTCGCCTTGTTTACAACAAACACATAATTTTGATATTAGAAAGTACCGCGGCGAAAATCTTAATTCGCCTTGTATAAATTCGCCGTGGTTACGGACGAATTTAGATTTTCGCCGCGGTCCTTCTGAATGTCAAAATCATATGTTTGTTGTAAACATTGCGAATTCATATTACAGCAAACACATCGATTTGAGATTCAGAAGGACCGCGTCGAAAATCTAAATTTGCCAGTAACCAAGGCGAATTTATACAAGGTGGTGTTACTGGCGAATTTAGATTTTCGCCGCGGGACTTCCTAATGTCAAAATGATGTGTTGGTTGTAATCAAGGCGAATTTATATTACAACAAACACATCATTTTGGCATTAAGAAGTACCGCGGCGAACATCTAAATTCTCCAGTAACACCACATTGTATAAAATCGCCTTGCCAGTAACCAAGCCGAATTTATACAAGGTGGTGTTGTATGATCAGCCGATTTCTTGGCCTTACATGATGTATTTTGTTTTTGCTTTTACTGATTTGACAGCACACCCATTAAAAGCAAAAACACAAAATACATGGAAACTTTGGTGCGAATTGAGATTTGACATAATACCCGCAATGCAAATATACATGTGGTTGTTTTTGTTGTAATTGAAATTCGCCAGTAACACCACCTAGTATAAATTCGCCTTGTCAGTAACACTACCTTGTATAAATTCGCCTTGGTGTTGGCGAAACAAAAACAAAAGTTACAATAACAATAATGCGCAAATCAGTACAAAACAAAATTACAACAAACACAAAAGGTACAAATTCGCCGTAAATCAGCGGCTCCGGTAACACCACTTCAAGGCGAATTTACACAAGGTGTTACTGCCGAATGTAGATTACTGCAACAACAACCACATGTATTTTGTATTGCGGGTAGGGTGATCAGATGAGTCTGAAGGAAAAATCATGACACTGCATTTTTGAAAGTTAACTCAATCACTTTCTTTTCCATCAGACTTCAGTTTTGAAATGATTGTTTTTACGCCCAATGCACATGGGAAATTTGAGCCTATTTTGTGGCCAAAAGTCAATTTCTTGACTTGCTTGAAATTATTTTTGTTTGTCTCATCTTACAGAGAATACTTCAGAGTAAAAAACTGTATACTCTGTTTTTCGATAAATTGACTTACCGTTGAAATTTTCTTTAAACGAAAAATGTGTAGCTTGATTTTGTGCCACTTTCAAACGCGTGTATCTCGTAATCTATTTGCTGCTTTTCAAAAGTGAAAAGTGGAAAGAAAGAGTGACTGTTAGCAGATACAAACTATCAAAATATTTAAAAACTATACTAAAGGATAACCTTGGATTGCCCAGTAAGTACACAATAGCTAATACAACGGAATTGACTGAAAAAATAAAAGACTCAGCGATCACGATGGATACTAAACTGGTATCATTCGACGTAAAAGATCTATACCCATCGATACCAATAACGGAAACGATAGATATCCTATCCTAAATACTGATAGAAAAAACAGGAAACAGAGAAATCGACGTGGAGATAACTAGCACACTCAGAACGACGTTGTGCCGAAACTACTTCAAATTTAATAACAGCGTATACATGCAAACAAACGAGTTAGCCGAGTCACATCGGCGATCCTTATGGAGGTATTTATGCAGAATTTGGAAGAAAGGTACATGGAGTATCTCACGTCACAACTAGTAGCGACGTTCTACGCCAGATACGTTGATGATATCATATGTCTTATAACAAACAAAAATGAAGAACAGATATTGGAATACCTCAACAAACAGTACAGCAACATAACATAACAATGGAACATAACATAACAATGGAACAAGAAATGGAAGGAAAGCTAAATTAATTGGATCTGACGATTAAAATAAATAAAAACACCAGTAGTCTGCAATATGAAATTTTTACGAAGCTCACAGCCACAGATACAATAATACATAATACTTCGAACCACCCTCATCAGCATAAAAAAGCCGCCTTTAGACAGATAATCAATAGAATTGAGCGAATACCACTAACAAAAGAAAGATACAAAAACGAACTGAACGCAATGTATGCGACAGCGGCTAATAACAGATACAAGAGAGATCTGATAGAGGAAATCCGAAGGGAGCACAAAAACAGAAAGCCAAACAAAGAATAAAACAATTACACAAATTGGGCGGTGTTAACCTATACTGGAAAGTTAACGTACAAGCTTGCAAAGCTGTTCCAGAAACACAACCTCCGCACATCATTCAGAACAAATAACAACGTAGGACGGATACTACGGAATACCACAAATCAAGAAGACCCATTGGATAAACAAGGAGTGTATAAACTAACTTGCAAACGCCAGCATAGTTATATAGGTCAAACAGGGCGGAAAATAAAAACAAGATTTCGCGAACATATAAGAGACTAACAAAAAGACACAGAAACCGAGTGCAATACCAGAGTCAAATTTTGCTAACCACATGTTTAACAACAAATATTCACCAACGCAAATAAGAAAGGCAGCGAAACTACTGCGTGAACAACATAAAGGCCAACGACTTAACGTACTATAAAATATGGAAATATACAAACTAAAATCTTCCACGGCAAAACAATAAACGAACAAACAAATACTGCATCGGATGTTATATTCGAACCCTTAAAATTAATTTACGAGAAAAAGAAAAATGACAACAAAATAACAGGCATGGAGACTTCGGACACACCACAAAGTACCACCAGGGCAAAAATCACCGACTTTTACCTACCTGTAGGCAACAACTACTCAACGACAACATAACGAATGTTAATATCGAGACAGCGAAGGTGAACCTATTACCTGTTTCTAAAAAAAGGACACCATGGCATTTCTAATAATTAATCATCGACCAATAGACCAAGAGCTCATTACCAAATAAAACCCATCATACTTCAGATCGATTGAAATTTTTTGTGAGCTTAGCTTGTTAATATATAAATCGAGAAACTTAATTCAAGGTTGCCTGCCAATTCTGATGGTCTTAGGCCCGGTTGTTCAATGTCTGGTTATCACTACCACTACACTATCGACGATTTCGACATCATGCATGTAACATGTGATCGATAAAGCAGTAGTTGTGCTTAACCGGAGCTTCTACCTCCGATTTGTGCTAATCAGACATTGAACAACCGGCCCTAAAAGTACTGCCAGCCTATGTTGAAAGTGCATTGGTGGAACTATAAGTCAACATACTTCAGATGACTTGAAATTTTTATAGAATTGTATCTACAGTGTATGGAAAATTAATTGAATGTTGCCTGCCCATTCTTATGGTCTTAAAGTATTGCCAGCTTATGTTGAAAGTGCATTGTTGCACCTATAAGCCAACATACTTCAGATGACTTGAAATTTAGATAGAATTTTATTTACAGTGTATGGAAAATTAATTCAAGGTTGCCTACCAATTCTGATGGTCTTAAAGTACTACCAGCCCATGTTGAAAGTGCATTGTTGCAACTATAAGTCAACATACTTCAGATGGGCTGTCCTTATCACAGCACATTATTAATATAAATAGATGAAATATCTACAGCCAGCTCATTCTGATGATCACATCATATGAAAAATGCAAAAAATGTCATTCCCGTGAGTGTGAGGGAGCCCTACTTTCGTGACAGACAATTGCCAGTAAATGGGATAGATGGTCACATGAGTCATGATTAATCAGTCCCTATCTGTCAAGTCATCTGAAGTATGTTTAGTTATGCTTGCAACAATCCACTTTCAACATGGGCTGTTTGTACTTTAAGACCCTCGGAATTGGCAGGCAACGTGGAATTCATTTTATATGCACTGTAAATAAAATTTTATCAAAACTTCTACACACTGTAACTAAAATTCGATCTAAATTTCAAGTTATCTGAAATATGTTGAGTAATCGGTTTTCATAGACATCTTTAATCACTAAAAACGCATACCAAGACCCCTGTTCAGCCGCCAGCCCTCCTGATCTCGATTTATATATTAACAAGCTAAGCTCACAAAAAATTTCATTCGATCTGATCTGATGAGTTTTTTGGTCATGAGCTCTCCGTCTACAAAACCACATTACCTAAGATAAATTAACAAAAATTAAGGACAAAACTCGAACCAGACAGAACGAAAAATTACACTGAAGATGGCACAACGCGGAAACCGGTTTGTCTGCAAACCAAACTTGACAAGGGATGACGGAAATTCGTTCCAAAATAAAGCATAGGAAAAACTTGCAACCAGTGTTGCCACTTCGGCCTTTTTCAGGCTAAATTTAGCTTTTGAATGCATCTAGCCTCAAAATTAATGATTTAGCTTTTAGATTTTTTAAGCTTTTTCTTAATTTCATTTGGCCTTTTCTAGCCTTTTTTCTTTTTTTTCTAAAGTTTTTTATTGAATCGATATTTAGAAAAAAATATTTATATCATAAATAAATGTGTTATAGTAACTCTAAAAATAGTAATAGATAAATAGATATCACTTTATGGTAACTCTGAAAATAGTAAGCACAAAAAGTTATCGACTATCGCCTACTTATATTTACGTAGTATAAAAATATCTATAGAGTATTTATGATTCTAAATTCTTAATACATTTTAAACTTTAAAAATGAATCACGTTTTCTTAATCGATATTAATCTTTTTTTACATGAATATTTATAGAAGTATAGTAAAACATTATAATTACAATAGCTTACACGAAAAGTGAAAATCTTAAAAATATTATTTTATAGGCAAATTTTGAGTTATTCAAAACGAAAACAATACCCTGTTTTTTGTTTATTGGTACTTTTCGCAGTTATTTGTCAAAAATCGACGTCATGAATCAACGTAAACGACGAGTTTAGAAAAATATATAAGTTGTGCAGATTGCGCTCCATAGCATCTACATTTCTAATCCGATTTTCATTATCTTTGGCTCAAAATTTACTGTAATTGATAATGAAAAAAAATAATCAAATGAAACCGCGTATTTGATTGAAAATCTCACTTTTTCGACTTTGACGAAAAAATGCAAATGGTCGCCTGTAGCACTAATAATTTTCAGTGAAGTCGCCAGAAGTTATATATTTTGGTAAAAGGCACATCAATACCCTTCGAGCTGTAAGTCGCTTACGTTGATTGGGAGATTTTTTCATGAGATATGAAGAAAAGCTACGAAAAGTACCAAAAAACACTTTTTTGAAAAAATTCATCCATTGTCCGATAATTTTAAAATAACGAATAAAATGCGGGTCAAATACAGGACACGTGAAAAAAATCATGAAATTTTCAGGTTTTTCAGGTTTGAAGGTTCCTGTAAAAATCAGAACGGATGGTCACCGTACTTATGAGGGATTTTTCTACCCTTTTTATTTCTTTGCAAAAAAACTCATTATGCCCCAATTTTTTATTTCAAAAATCAACACACCTAGTTAAACTTGGAATGACATTCGTTCATCTTATCTTTCTCTTTCAAACTTTGATTCCAATGATAGTTTATATCATGATACAATAATTTTTAGAAGGTAGTTTCACTTCTTCTTCTTATCCGTTATGTTAGCTATCTGACAGAAAACGTGTTTCGTATTTTTTGTTGTACCAACTTAAAAAAAAGTCCAGCTTTTGACGTTGGAAAAATAAAACAAAGGGAAGCCGAACAAATGTATGAGTAAAG
The DNA here is from genome assembly GCF_001687245.7 of Rhagoletis zephyria. NCBI lineage: Eukaryota > Metazoa > Arthropoda > Insecta > Diptera > Tephritidae > Rhagoletis > Rhagoletis zephyria. The sequence continues at coordinate 246,962 of NW_016157208.1, forward strand.
AAATTTTCTAATAATTTTTTATAATTTTCTTCATAAAAAATTTTGAAAAAATTAACTGCTGCTTCAGTGGATATTGCAACACACGGAATAGATGTAAGGATAGTAGATTTAATTGACAATAGTCAAGGAGTATTGCATGCGCTCCCTGTTTTTCGTTTTCAATCTATAAAATTGTTTATAATGACTTTTGCTAAAATTTCAAAATCAAAAGTTATCAAGACAAATTCTATGAGGCTGGGAAATATTATTATAAAATTTTTAGTTGTATATTAAAAAGTTTTTTTATTTTATTCATTTATTCATGTGATTAGCAGTGGCAAGAATGTATGTATTAAATACGTATATGTATATTAAAAATGAAGTGATCACTTATGAAATATTTTAATCTTTACATGTTCTGTTAAAAATTATCTAAAATAATAAGCTAAAAATCCCCAAGTTCTATATCGTAGCAGTGGCCACATTGCGTTTTTGTCACAGACACGGGTTATGTCAAATATTTTGTAGTGAAACTACCTTAAAAAATTATTGTATCATGGTATATATGTAAGGAATACAAAAATATGCAAATGCATATTATGACGCAAATAAATATTTTGTAAATGTAACATAAAAAATTTAATATTTTGACTGTTGTTTTCCAATAGTGCAGTTTAGCGCTAACAGGCTAACCTAACATTCACGCACGCCGCCAATTTACTGTCAAAAATTTCTCATGCACATACAACTTATATGGGACCAACCGAAATTGAACGGCGTGTATATGAAGCTAACTCAATTTTCAATTTTTGTTCTGCGTGACATTTTGATTTGACGTTTCGCGCAATGAAATCAAATGCGAACGCGTGCAAGCTAATTTCGGGTGACGTAAAAAAACAAATTCGTTGATGTGCGTACCAAAACGCAAGCCGCGAATATTAGGTTAGCCTGTAAACCGGTTTTGGTAGTCGAAAAATTCAATGAAAACTTACCGAAAGAGAAAGAATCTTTGCGTTCGTTTTTAGCGAAAGCTGTTCAATAGTTTCCAGGTGTGTTGGGAACATGGTTACTACTGAAAAACTTTGTTTCTTACCAAGAGGTGGTACAAAAGCCTAACAAAATGGCTTCTTTCCTACCATTAAAAAAACGGCGTTTGCCGACAGTAAATAATTTTTTTTGCTGGTTTTTATACTTAGAATAAGATTTTCAGGTAAACAAAAAGATCGCAATAATAGCTGGTATATACATACATATTGCAATGGAGTATAGTCGCAAACCGATTTGCGTATCACTATTAGTTGGTATTTTTTAACTTAGTGGCGTCGGAAAAGAGCTGTGCTTTGTGGAACGATTTTTTCAATTTTAACCTCAACCAATGGATAGGTATATTTCAGTAGATCTCAAATTGTACTGTCTCTTTTAATGGTTTTTTTGTTAAAGATATTTGACGAAGCGATCGGTTGAAGAAATTTCGCATGGAAGTAGCGCCAGTGATTCTGATTNAATGTATGAGTAAAGAAATTTTCTAATAATTTTTTATAATTTTCTTCATAAAAAATTTTGAAAAAATTAACTGCTGCTTCAGTGGATATTGCAACACACGGAATAGATGTAAGGATAGTAGATTTAATTGACAATAGTCAAGGAGTATTGCATGCGCTCCCTGTTTTTCGTTTTCAATCTATAAAATTGTTTATAATGACTTTTGCTAAAATTTCAAAATCAAAAGTTATCAAGACAAATTCTATGAGGCTGGGAAATATTATTATAAAATTTTTAGTTGTATATTAAAAAGTTTTTTTATTTTATTCATTTATTCATGTGATTAGCAGTGGCAAGAATGTATGTATTAAATACGTATATGTATATTAAAAATGAAGTGATCACTTATGAAATATTTTAATCTTTACATGTTCTGTTAAAAATTATCTAAAATAATAAGCTAAAAATCCCCAAGTTCTATATCGTAGCAGTGGCCACATTGCGTTTTTGTCACAGACACGGGTTATGTCAAATATTTTGTAGTGAAACTACCTTAAAAAATTATTGTATCATGGTATATATGTAAGGAATACAAAAATATGCAAATGCATATTATGACGCAAATAAATATTTTGTAAATGTAACATAAAAAATTTAATATTTTGACTGTTGTTTTCCAATAGTGCAGTTTAGCGCTAACAGGCTAACCTAACATTCACGCACGCCGCCAATTTACTGTCAAAAATTTCTCATGCACATACAACTTATATGGGACCAACCGAAATTGAACGGCGTGTATATGAAGCTAACTCAATTTTCAATTTTTGTTCTGCGTGACATTTTGATTTGACGTTTCGCGCAATGAAATCAAATGCGAACGCGTGCAAGCTAATTTCGGGTGACGTAAAAAAACAAATTCGTTGATGTGCGTACCAAAACGCAAGCCGCGAATATTAGGTTAGCCTGTAAACCGGTTTTGGTAGTCGAAAAATTCAATGAAAACTTACCGAAAGAGAAAGAATCTTTGCGTTCGTTTTTAGCGAAAGCTGTTCAATAGTTTCCAGGTGTGTTGGGAACATGGTTACTACTGAAAAACTTTGTTTCTTACCAAGAGGTGGTACAAAAGCCTAACAAAATGGCTTCTTTCCTACCATTAAAAAAACGGCGTTTGCCGACAGTAAATAATTTTTTTTGCTGGTTTTTATACTTAGAATAAGATTTTCAGGTAAACAAAAAGATCGCAATAATAGCTGGTATATACATACATATTGCAATGGAGTATAGTCGCAAACCGATTTGCGTATCACTATTAGTTGGTATTTTTTAACTTAGTGGCGTCGGAAAAGAGCTGTGCTTTGTGGAACGATTTTTTCAATTTTAACCTCAACCAATGGATAGGTATATTTCAGTAGATCTCAAATTGTACTGTCTCTTTTAATGGTTTTTTTGTTAAAGATATTTGACGAAGCGATCGGTTGAAGAAATTTCGCATGGAAGTAGCGCCAGTGATTCTGATTGTGAAATACATTCAAAAGTGACAAGGTATAGTATATGTGTATGAGGATTTTTGATTTATATACATATGAGTGCAGTTTGTGTCTTAGAAAATATAAACAAAAACCGCGAAAAGAATGGTTTTTGGATAGCTTATAGTTTATATTTTGAAGTTTGTCTACTTTATAAAATTGAAATTTTCAGAGCAACTACAACGCTAAAAGTAAATCCTTTAAATTTTTGTATCATGGTTATGTACATATAAAGATTTATGCCAAATTGCCATGTTTGAAACTCAATAAATTTGAAAAAAAAATAATAATTTTTTGTTTTTAACTTTTTTTTAGCTCAAAAAAAAAATTGCCTTTTTTAGCCTTTTTTTGGAGACAATCTAGCTTTTTTCTTCAAAAAATTCTGGCAACACTGCTTGCAACCTCGCCTCATGAAGAGACCAACTTATTTGCTGAGTTTTTCAAATCGAAATTTTTTTTATGAAGATGTTGATAGTTCATTCCCTTCTAGTTATCACAACTTCAAACAGCTTTAAATTTTGATCACCTACGTCTTATCTCGGACGACATTACAAAGAGCATAAACAGCATAAAAAACTCAACACAGACTGATGTCGATAGATTTAGTACCATTTTCCTTAAAAAGTGTTCAGCTATAGTTGCACCTCTCAAGTTTATTTTCAACAAATTTCTGAGTACTGAGGTCTTTGTGGCTGACTGGAACTGTCTTCAATCACACCGATTTTCAACAGTGGCAAAAAGCGTGATGTAACTAATTACTGTCCTATTTCCAAGCTCTTGACCATTTCTAAACTGTTTGTGGGGATTGTTAAAGATAATATGTATTTTGCCGTTAAAAGTTTGATCCTACCGAACTTGCATGGCTTTGTTTCTGGACGGTCTACAGTCAAGAATGATAGAATACAAGATTGCGCCGATCAGAGAGGATTTTTGAGAATAACTTTTGTGTGACGTCACACTGGGGCAATTGTGAGAGAGAAATGCCAAAACATGAGCAAGAATGGAAGAAGAAAAAATGTTGCAAGGAAAACGTAAACAAGTTGCACAAGTGTGACGTCATGCAAACAACGATTCTGTCAAACTCGTTAAGGGAGGAATAGAGGTCCGAGATCGGCGCAACCTTTGTGTTCTCTCAATCGTGGTCTACAGTCATGTTTCAGCTAGCCATCAAGTGGATTGCTGACGGGTATATACGAATTTTTCTGAGGCAAGGTTTCACACACTATGTTGTTACATAAATTAGCTTCGCTCGGATTTCACTCCGTATTCCATATTGTTATCTTCGTATTTAAGTAAAAGGTGCTGTATGGTCTCGATTGAGGGCGTGTCCTCTGACCTGTTCATAGTACCCTCAGGCTTTTCTTTCTATTTTTAAATGATATTGGCAGTTGTTTCTCATCTTCAGAATTTTTGCTCTATGCAGACGACCTGAAAATTTTTTCGATTAAAAAAATTCTGAAGACTCAGCGCCGCCAAGATGACTCAATAATTTATATCATTGGTGCCGTAGTTCGCACCATTTCGGCCATTTTTGCCGATTCTTAGCTGATTATTTTTACTTTTTCCGCACTTCATTCTATGTTATTTATTTTTTCCTTTTTTAATTCCTTTAATGTTTAAAATATTAATGCATCTGAGTATCCGTCATAAATGTGTTCTCGTGTTTCGTTTCTATGATGTACGGTGGCGAGGATGTAAGTACGGAAGACACATTTTAGCAAGTTTTGGCTATTTTTTTAGTTTATTTTTTTATGAAGATATAGCTTACTATCTAAAAAACCGTAAACTTTGTAGAACATTATAATAATTCGAAGATTTTTAACAAATTTGCATCAAAATTTTAAACTATTTAATCAGATTTTTAGAATTCATTTGAGTACGCAGTTTTTTTAAATTTTAGTATAGTAACGTGCAAGTTTTAATTACCTAGGAATTATCGTTGATTTTTGTTCACGCATTTTCTTCCAAACAAAGTATGTTCGACAATTTATGTATGGATAAAATCAGCAACACCTTGCACTGCATATTCAGAATGTTTAAATAAAAAATTTTAAATTTTTACTTACAAAAAAATAATAAACATTAAATAAACGAAAGGGAAATAGCCAAAGAGTGCTAAAAAGTCGTCACTGTATGTATTGTTACGATTATCCTTGAATTAATCGCTGTGTTCCTAAATCCTTCGGGTTATTATCACTGGATTGCAAAATTATTTTTATAACACTGTAGGGAAAATTTCAAGTTTTCAAATGGCCCAAAAAACGCCGGCACAGGTAAATTTAATTTTTGATCCTAGATTATGGATCTGTATACCGTTTTTCTAGATCAGGTAATTATCCCAAGATATAGGGTTGCCAGATTTTTTATGCGCGAAATCAGTACGTTATACTTTTTCATGCCAAAAAATCAGTACTTTTCAGTACATTTTTATTCAAAGCAAAATTATGAATGTAAGTATCAGATAATACTTTAAAACGCCAGAGTAGGTGTTTTTAACAATATTTTTGTATATAAATAAAATATAGTTCATAAGAAAAGTGTTATTCATTTCAACATGAGTGTACACATCATTATACACAGTGTTTTATATTTACGACATTTATGAATAGCAATAATGATATCATTTCCATCTTCAGTGTTTAAATAGTCAAAGAATTTTATATTTTTCATTTGAAAATTACTTTTAATATGTAGTTCACTTTAAACATTTTTAATTAGAAGCCGGTTTTTTTCTTTGCGTCAGATACTTGAGATCCGCTCAGTTGCTTCGTTTGGGTGTGGTATTGAAAAAAAAAAAACAAAATTACACATTTTTCAAACTGTGGAAAAGTCCCTCTATTTAAGGACCTCATCTATAATTCCTCATGGCTTAAATTAATTTTTTCAACTACGCAAAAACTTTTAAAGGTTAAGAATTCGCTAAAAAGAGTATCTAACTCTATATCTTGTATGCAAAACTCTTTTACAATGTGAGTAAATTGTGAAAAAAGAATTGTAAGTTATAGGCAAAAACCCATTCGAATATTCAAATTTGTTGCTATTAAACTGAAACTTATTTTCGAGATAACTAGCAACACCCGACAAAAAAACGTCAGCCTTCTTTTTAAATAATTAAATCTCCAACATATCGTGGGCTTATATTCAATACCCACTATCTGCATTTTTCACAAAAATGAGATTTTAAAATAAAAATCCACCTAAAACTTAACTGTCATCGGTGATGTTAATGCTGACCTTGTATCACGCTCGACAGAAGAATTTACTTTTAAATCGCGAATAAGACCCAGATGGGTTCTAACATCACAAAGTTGGTTTTGTGAAAATTACAGATAGAGGCTATTGAATATAAGCCCTCGATATTAGGTTTGTTCCACAAGCTACTTGTAGAAAAACTCGAGCAAAGTTCTCTAAAAACTCTAAAACTTACTTGTGGAACGCGTATGTTAAACTCGAAGTTACTTAAATCAGCTTTTATGCTATGACGAAAGTATGACTACAATTTATCATGGTTTAAGGGTGTCTGGCAGGGGGTAGGAACCATGCTAAGTGTCTGGCAATGAACGACGTAGTTTTTAATATTAAATATTACGAATAAAATATATAAAAACCGACCTTTATACTATAACAAATTTGAGGTGCTATTTGATACACCTTTACTACCTGTTACCTGCAAAGCCACCACTATCCAAATTTCATAGTCTGGGTTCGTTATTACCTGTGTTGGGGGCATACATACATAGAGAAGCTTTCGGTCTTTATAAAATAACGAAGGTCTGCCTGGCTGTCACGGGCTCTTGGGCTATTAGCAAATTGTATCCAACACTGCAACTTTATAGTCAGCAGAAACTGCACATTTTTACTACTATAAGTAGAACTAGGAAATCTGATTTCGAATGAACTATTTATTTTACATTGAATAGAAAAAGACTATGGAACAAAGTATTTCAATTATATGTATGCATAAGCGATATACTATGTTTAATACATATTTATGTATGTACATAAATAAGTGGATAGAATCTTGAATTATTATTTGTTTTGTAATGTTATTTAGTTATTTGTTTATGTTTTTATTTTTTTTTTTATTAAAGTTTATCAAAAACATTGTTCTTGAATGAATTTATATTCAGGTAGTATTTTAAGATTCGGCATCGGCATCGGCCAAAAATTGGGAATCAGTCTCGCTCTAATCTCCGGTACACTTCTTCAGTCTTTAGATGAGATTAAAGGTCTCGGAGTTATCCTTGATTCTTCTTTTTCATTTAACATTCATATTAATTACATAATTTCAAACTCGTATGCTAGGTTTTATGCGGCGAAATAGCTCCAGTTTTTCAGATCCTTATACCCTAAAACTGCTATACTCAACCTACGTTCGTCCCAAGCTTGAATACGCTGCATTTATCTGGCGACCTTATCACAAGTTTTCAATAAATAGGATTGAGTGTATTCTAAAAGTTTTCCTAAAAGTCGCCATTCGATCTCCAAATTTTTGCAATCTGATCCCTTCCTATCATTCCCGTATCCTCCTTATAAATCTTGGGTGCTTAGAAATCAGAAAGACTACCTACCCTCTCTTTGTGCTTTACATTTGGTGTTATAAATAGTGAAATTTGAATGCCCCTCTTTGCTTCAAGCAATTCAATTTCTTACTCCGACGAGAACGCTACGTTCTTATTATCCCTTTTATTTAAAGAAACTCTCTACCAATTATGCGAGGAACGCTCCTTTGGTGCGATCGCTTCGTGAACTCAACGAGATCTCTCGAATTCCATTAGGCTTGATTTTTCTCTGTCGGAAACTGCGTTTAATAATTCACTTAACTCTATTTCGTAATTTAAGTCTAAGCTATGGGTTTTAGTAAGTAAGAACCTTTGTAGTTTACTGACTCTTTGAAATAAATAAATAAATGAATGGTACTTACCTCTGGCTTGTAAATCCATCACAAACATAAACTGTGTACCTCTATAAAACAATGGCATGCAAAATAGCAATAAGTCCACATCATGAAAATAAACAAGACGCGTAAGCGTTTTTCTAACAAGAACCATTAATTACTTATCCCTGAACAATAATAATGAATTTTTTTTATCTAATTCATAAGAATGATACAAAAAGAAGGTAGTTTCATTTCAAAATTTTTGACAAAAAATAAGTTTTTTGAAGTTTCATAAATTGCAAAAATTATGAGCTACCTTGCCACATTGATAGAAATGAAACAATATATCAGAGGATTAAATGCAGTGCGCTTAAACTAGTTCAATAAGATTTTCATTTCATTTTTACCGAAACTTACTCAGTTTTCTATAAACACACATTTAATAAAAAGAAAATACAGTACTTTTTATCTTGTGTGGATAATACATACTTGTCACAAATACATAGTTTCGGGCTTATATGTATGTACATACATATATATGTATATTTTTTAGTAGCGCTTCATCTTTATCCGAAAATTCCGAGAATTCAGAAGTGGTACTGATCCTACAGTACTGTATTCTTAATAACAAAAAACTTTAGGTACGCTGCTTACAATTAAATTAAAAGATAAAGTTTCTTTAAAATTATCAGATGTTTTATTAATATATACTTAATAGCACATTAAGTTGTCATTTTTTTCAATTTTTTATTTTCGTATATAATTTTGTTTTCTTTAATTTTACGATTTACAAATCTAATTCTGAAAAATGTTCTCCCCAAAAAAAATCGTTTTATAACCTTTCGATCCAAATTAACATTCAAATTACTCATAGTTTTTTGCAAAAAATTTGGCTCAGTGTTTAAGGTCTCTCCGTTGAATTTGATAAAAATTGTGTTTAAAGCTTCCAGAACATTTAAAAAACTCGAATTTGGTTTATAAAGTCCCCCCTCTGATAAACAGTTTACATATGTATAATTTAGATCTTGGTTTTCGTGTGTTCTATGGCCAAGTTCCGACAAGTTCCATCTTAAATATTATGTATCCTGCAAAGTTTTCAAGCCCATCAAATTCCACATCTCCGAGTGGCCTTATGAATTCTTCGACCTCATGTTCCTCTGAAAGCTTTTTAAAATGTAAAAAAAAAAAACATTTAAAAGCTGGAGGGCAAATATTTTACCTCGACCTCCTTTTCCACGGATAACGGTATCTCATTTAGAGGTTTCAAAATATTTTGCGTCAGCAATTTCTCGTCAAACTGCATTAGATCGTCGCTTGAGGCCTTAACATTTGCTTGCTCACATAAAATATTTTCGTTTCGTTCTAGAACAGACCAAGCATATACGTAGTTTGCAATTAATAATTGATACCAACAACAACTTTTAAAGGAGTTCAGGAAAAAGTTACCTAGTAGGTATGATCTTAATCTGTATTTAAATTCTAGTGGTGAAGGGTGATCATGTAGACCTCCTTTTGCCCGTATCGCGCTAAAAAAGTTTTCAACGCAGTCCTGGTTTAACTTGCTTGTTAGAATATAAGTCATGCAATAATTTTCTTGAAGGTAGTTATGCAAAAGTGGTAGCGCGTTGTTTACTTGCAGGATTGCCCTTTGAAAAGTTATAAGTTTTGCACTTACACGGGGAGGGAACAAATTTTGCACTATTTGGCTCATTTCCTCTAGCACAGAATTTTGCTGCAAAAGTGATAGGCCATATGCTTTGCTCAGACCACGCGTATCTTTCCCTGTACTTGTTGAATTAAAAACGTCGAACCAGTCATTTATAATTTGGAATAAATCCGAGCATTTCACGAAGCTTTCGCAACTCCTGCCTAAACCAAGTTGGCCGCACCGTTTGAGAGCCGAAGCAGTAGTATGCGTAAAAAGTTTAGTGGCGTACTTTACTTTTTGTCGCGCTGTTAAATAAAAAACATACGGAAATATACTTTCAACATATTTCACTGCCATGGTTTTTACGATGTTATCTTTCGTCTTCTGATATGTAGTTTTTTTACTGTGAAAGTTGAAAATTTGGCAAAGATTTTCATAATTGATCTTACTTAATTGGGTCCTTCTAAATTCGCATAAACAGGAAGTAATCTAGGAAAACGTGGGACGTTATTGAGTTTAGAAGACTCCAATAAAATACGATCAACCATCAAAACCTTTTCCCACAAAAAATCCAAGCACAGTGTAATCAATCAGGAAACGAAATATATAATATCGTAACCAAACCCATTATGTTTTATACCAGCGCCTTTCACATTTAACATTTCCAGTGATAGCTTTATTATAATAGATAAATCGGCGTCGCATAGAGAAATAAGTTCGGCGATGGTTTCTTTCGTCAGGAAAGTCGTATTAAAAAGGAAGCCATCATCAACAAAGTGATTCCGAAGTAATTTAATTAAATGCGGCACATCAGCGAAAACGAAAATTAGCTTGGTCTCATCAGAAGGATGCTTGAAAAAAGGTTCCTGCGTAGTAACTTGCATCGACCTCCATAATTTTTGGTTATCAGGACCCAAATCGCTGACGGCTGCTACTACGGTATACCCAATCGCATACAACTCGCTAATTATTCGCAGAAGTATGGGTTCGGTCATTTTACAGTCGAAATTGTAAAATACGGGTTGTTTCCATTTGCCGCACAGGGAACGCACCATACCGACTTTCACCATTCACTTTGGGTTCGCCCCAATTATGTAATTTTTTCTATCGAAGGACCACTCCTCCCGGACCTTCACATCATCGAAAGACAATACGCACAATTTTTCTTCGGCAGGCAAATCGCACGCTTTCATGTGCTGCAATGTTTGCATTTGTGAACCGGGCTCAACGCAAAGCTTCGATGCCCATCTACGTAAAGTGGAAGGAGATGGCAATGGGTACTCCCTCTTCCGTAACAATTTATAGCAGCGTGGTCCTGCCGAGTAAATACACATTGCTGAAGAAATGTTCTCCAAGCTGTAACGGGGTAATTTTGATTTTGTTTCCGGATTGTAGTCTTCATTTAAGGCCAATATTTCACTTCCGCTTTTCGTCAAACCAACTTCTGCCTCCAACTTCGCAAACTTATTTTGCAACGCACACATTTCTTCTTCAAGCTTGACATGTTTGATTCTGTATACATCAAGGGAATCGCTGCAAATACGTGTATAAAAACAGCGGGTTTTCAATGTCTGTTTAACACAAATCGGAGGTAGAAGCTCCGGTTAAATACAACGATCTTTGTCGATCACATGTTGTATGCATGATTTGGAAAACGTCGATAATGATGTTTAACTGGGAGGTAGTGATAACCAGACATGGAACAACTAGCCCCTAGGACCATTTTCAGCATGGTTAACACTAATCCCCAGTTAAACATCGTTATCGACGTTAACGACTAAGGGCCGGTTGTTCAATGTCTGGTTATCACTACCACTACACTATCGACGATTTCGACATCATGCATGTAACATGTGATCGATAAAGCAGTAGTTGTGCTTAACCGGAGCTTCTACCTCCGATTTATGCTAATCAGACATTGAACAACCGGCCCTAAATGCATGGAGAGATGGCATCCCAATCCAACAATCCATTCGGGATTTGTAATTTGCACTGGTGGCAGAATAGGTGAGTGAACATTGTTATATACATATTACACTTTTTGAGGGAGAGGATCAACTCTATTTTACATAAGACAGGACTCAGCTGAAGTAAGTCGTATTTATATTATTAGTTTGGTTGGTAAACTTACTCCGTTTGCGTACTGATGGTTATATACCCCTTTCTCACCACCTTGCATGCCACTCCATAACTCTTTGTTCCAGAATGGTTCTCTTGCCTAAAAGAATGCATAAAAGAACACAATAAAAACTTCTCAGCAGTTCAAATACACCACATTTCAAAGTACGCACCCATCCAAAAAGGCCTGGTACTCATCTAAGTATTCTTCACTTTCAAAATTTTTGTTATGTGGCATACTGCAATGAAAATATGAATGTATGTATATGTGTGTGTATATATAATTAAATATATANGCTCCGGTTAAATACAACGATCTTTGTCGATCACATGTTGTATGCATGATTTGGAAAACGTCGATAATGATGTTTAACTGGGAGGTAGTGATAACCAGACATGGAACAACTAGCCCCTAGGACCATTTTCAGCATGGTTAACACTAATCCCCAGTTAAACATCGTTATCGACGTTAACGACTAAGGGCCGGTTGTTCAATGTCTGGTTATCACTACCACTACACTATCGACGATTTCGACATCATGCATGTAACATGTGATCGATAAAGCAGTAGTTGTGCTTAACCGGAGCTTCTACCTCCGATTTGTGCTAATCAGACATTGAACAACCGGCCCTAAATGCATGGAGAGATGGCATCCCAATCCAACAATCCATTCGGGATTTGTAATTTGCACTGGTGGCAGAATAGGTGAGTGAACATTGTTATATACATATTACACTTTTTGAGGGAGAGGATCAACTCTATTTTACATAAGACAGGACTCAGCTGAAGTAAGTCGTATTTATATTATTAGTTTGGTTGGTAAACTTACTCCGTTTGCGTACTGATGGTTATATACCCCTTTCTCACCACCTTGCATGCCACTCCATAACTCTTTGTTCCAGAATGGTTCTCTTGCCTAAAAGAATGCATAAAAGAACACAATAAAAACTTCTCAGCAGTTCAAATACACCACATTTCAAAGTACGCACCCATCCAAAAAGGCCTGGTACTCATCTAAGTATTCTTCACTTTCAAAATTTTTGTTATGTGGCATACTGCAATGAAAATATGAATGTATGTATATGTGTGTGTATATATAATTAAATATATAGTAATCTGAAAACCGTTTCTTACCTTGTATCTTGCGGCACTGCGCTTTGGACAACAGCGTCTTCTTTTTGCAGATGCTTATTTCAGCGGATGCAAAATGAGTGGAGCACACAAGCGGAAATTTAGGAAGATCCTCTTCCCTGACCTTACAAACTCCAAGCCACTTCTTCCTTACATACTCTATCTTCGGAAAAGCAAAAAATTTTATTTCCCTACCTTTGCACAGGTATACCGAATTCTTGCAGTTTGGAAACGCGCAACTAATTTTTTCTTTTTTTTCCTTTCAAGATTTTTCTTTAATATTTTAATATTTTCACACAACTTCACTAACTTCAAAAATTTGGTTTACTTTTTCAAGAAACAAAATTTTGCTGCTAGTGAATATGGTAGCATGATTTTAGTAAAATGTCATAAACTTTTTAAAAGTCAAGTGTTAGGCAACAACAACGAATGCCAATAAATGAATCTACCTTCTATTTTTGTATCATGAGAATGAGAATATTGGTTGTCATTTTCAATATTTATAACACAAAAATGCAATGTCGACTTTTGTCCAGCTTGCTTGTTCTATTCGAATCACTGTGGGCCCTTTCCAAATTAGCAGCACCATTGTGGTCGCCGGGGGCCAATAGGACGCAGTGGTTGAAGCGGCAGGCAAGTCAGAACGCAGCACTCCGCACAGCGACCGGATGTCTTCTGATGTCGCCAGAACATCACCTGCATGACGAGGCGAAAATGCTGCCCATCGGGGAGCACAACATAATTATCTGAAAGCAATTCTTAGTAGAGAGCCACAGACGTGGACACCCGAACAGAGACTTGCATGCAGAGGAGCCCTCGCCAAGGCTTGTCAAAAGGCATCTATACGAATTGACGGACAAAGTCCAGTGGTTCATAAAGCAACCTCTGGACCCGTCACCATGTCGCCAGGTCCTGAGCTGCATTCTCAGGGAGTCCGTCTAAAGTTACGTAGATTCCAGACTCCATCTGCCTCGGGACACTCGGACCACAATAGCCCACCTTCGCTCTGGCTACTGCTGCAGGTTGAACTGATGCCTGAGCAGACTAGATGCAGATGTGCCAAATTACTGTCCGGCATGCGGAGAGACACCCCACACAGCAAACGCCCCTGTCTCTGTGGACAGACCCTATAGGGGCCGTACGCTTCTTGGGTCTTCCGTTAGTTGATCTTGACGACAGTGACTGAGATACTAGCCGATCTGGTAGGGGTTGTTGTAGCAACAACAAGTATGCTACTGTGGCTGCTTTCGCCACTCGCGCGCACTGCCGTGCGCTGTAATTATATCCCAGGATCCCGAGGGGTTGATGCCGGGATTTCAGGACTCAAAAAAAGGGCTCGGGCCTCCCGAGAGAGTAGCTTCCAGCGAACGATCCTTAAGCATATATCATATTTACGAAGTAAAACTGGGGAACAAAGATTAAGGGCCGGTTGCTCAATGTCTGGTTTTCACTACTTCCCGGTTAAACATCATTATCGACGCTTTCGACATCATGCATATAACATGTGATCGATAAAGCAGTCGTTGTATTTAACCATAGTTTCTACCTCCGATTTGTGCTAATCAGACTTTGAACAAAGCCTGGTTGACACTAATCCCCGGTTAAACATCGTTATTGACTTTACCGACACCGTATTATATGTATAGAGTCGAAAACGTCGATAACGATGTTAACCGATGATTAGTGTCAACCAGGCTTTGAGCAACTGGCCCTTAATGAGATAAAGTTATATAGTAACTAGCCAAAGCCCGCTTACTTCGCGGCGTCTAATAAGAACTTTTGCGTTGGCCAATGCAAAAGAGTGCTTAGAAGCAATAGTCTGTAAAGTTAAAATTTTTGGTTTAAGTTGAAACCACTAAGGCGCAGTATCCTCCTCACACATAGGCCAATAAAAGTAACGCTGTGATGCCATATGGAATACCAATCCCTTTTGATATCATGAGCTTTACCGATGGTCTTATTTCCACCTGTTCGATCTCTGCCAAGCATGCGTAATCTTTTTCTATGATCTTGCAACTACAACATTGGTGCGATGCATATGCCAATAAAAGTTCTTATAAGGAAACTCAAGAACACAGAAGTGCGTTTTCTGTTATAGGAGGGCCAAGCATCCTCGCTGTCCCACAAGATGAAAAGTTTTCCGGTACATTGGCTAAATGACTCGTGTGATCTCTTGAATATCTTTCAAATGAAGCAATTGATATACCTACGGTGATCTTTCCTTGTTAATTCGCCACTCTTGCAATTCGTGGTAATATTTATGAACTGCTTTCTAGGTAGATTCAAGATCGCATGATCAGGTAAGAGGGCTTCAGACAAACTTAACTCCATCGTTCATTTAGACATCTGAAAACCAAATTCGTATAACTTAAACATACGGACAAAGCTGACCAATCACACGGGTTTCTATACATTTCGGCTGCACCGCCATCCATTGGGTCCATTTTCTGCAAAACCATTGCTTACAATAAAATAAATACGTGTTATGAATTTCAACCTCGACTCCAGCGGCATTCATCGGGTAAATTTGTATCAAAAGAATTTTCCATCATACAGGTACATAGCTCACATTTAAGTTTTGAACGAAATTGGTTAATAAATACAATTTTTATAAATAAATCTACTCCAGCACCACATAGCGAGTTTTCTAGTAGCATGTAATAGGACCTTATATGTATGTAAGATAACCTTCGACAATCTGGCGGATCTCTATTCAGTGGTTTTTGAGTTTAGTCCAAAGCACGAAAACGGCTATCATTTTATGCAAATAGGTATGAAGATAGGACAGTATATGGCGAAACTCGCAAAATCAAAGCTCCATTCTTTGTGAAAAAATTAAAAAAATTCTTCAAAATTTTCACATGAATTTTACCTTTTACTAAAAATTAAAAACAAAGTTACAAAGTTCAATGGGATTTAGACATCTAGGAGAAAATGGTTCCCAATCGAATGATAATTACCACTTACGCCATAAGTACGGTATTGATAACATATGTAGCTGTACCAAATTTCAGAAAGTTTACGTGCGCGTTTCCAGAGATAAGTAAAATGAGAAGCATGGGGGTGCCACGCCCCCTTTTCCATTACTTACCAGTTTTCGCCATAAGTACGGTATTGATAACATATGTAACTGCGTCGAACAAGCTATATGAAAAGTTCAGTTTGTATGGAAGGTGCCACGCCCCCTTTTCCATTACTTACCAGTTTTCGCCATAAGTACGGAATTGATAACATATGTAACTGCGTCGAACAAGCTATATGAAAAGTTCAGTTTGTATGGAAGGTGCCACGCCCCCTTTTCCAATGCATTTGCAATACATATTTGCATCAGTGCTAAGTTTCTGTTCCCCAGCTTAATTGGATTTAGAGATATATTGGTTTTTTACATTTTAGTCTGTATAAGAATTTGAGGAATACCCGAGCTACATTCCGAGTAAATTTTTGGTCGGAATATTTATTTTCAAGGTGCTGGCATATGTTCCAAATATGAACCAAATCGGGACAGCCGTTTAGTAGTTTAGTGAAATACATTGTACAGAGAAAATTGTAAGCGTGATGTCTCAGATTTCTTAATTTTTTTGCAGCAAGAACAAAAAGTTTTGATTTTTTTAGCGAAAAACCTTCCACACAGAAGTTCCAAAAAAGTGCGATTGGTTATGCCAATAAAATTAAGTTTGTGGTTATATCAAGGCGAAATTTTGAGAACAGTCCGTTGCTAAAAATATAATTGTATAATATTGCTCTAAATATAAACAACGTGCACTGGAAAAAGTTAATACATACATTCAAATCTCTTCTTCTTAATTGGCGCTGTAACCGCCTAAGCGATTTTGGCCGAGTCCAAAACAGCACGCCAGTCATTTCTCTTCTGTGCTAACTGACGCCAATTGAAAATGCCAAGTGAAGCCAAGTCCTTCTCCACCTGGTCTTTCCAACGCAGAGGAGGCCTTCCTCTTCCTCTGTTACCAGCATCGCGGCCCGCGTTGAATATTTTCAGAGCAGGAGCGTTTCTGTCCATCCGAACGACATGGCCAAGCCAGCGGAGCCGCTGAATTTTAATTCGC